>NC_139638.1:6924570-7012070 GCF_964638095.1 Poromitra crassiceps | reverse complement strand
TTTTCTGGTAAGATTTCTCTACTGTTGCTCAAGTATGGCTTGCGAGTACTTTATACACCACTGACCCCGGGATATTATTTAGGCTATAGGCTAATTTATAGACTGTTACAACTGTGCCGCAGCATGTTACAATTGTTCCACATCAGCAAAACTGTTTTAACAAGCTGCAACGCTTACATTTGATATAATTAGATGGTGTCTGTTTACTAAATTATTTAACTTTAAAGAGATAGTTCAGTTTGTTTGAAGTGGGGTTCTATCAGCCAGTTGGATACACTAACTGAAATAGGTACAGTGTTCTGGATGCTGAGCGTGTTAGGATGATGTCATCATTCCTACTGTGATGTCATCATTCCTACTGTGATGTCATAGTTCACTCACTGATGATGTCATAACACAAGGAGATGTCATATTCGGGACCTATAAAGGTTCAGTTCTGCAGGTCCTCTGCAGTTGTTCATAGACTAAACTAATCTCGCGACAACACTCTGCAACCGTTCCCAACTTCGAACCTTGCAGACCCAGCTATCAAGTTCCACAGCGTTCCTACTCATCGAGACTTCAGTTTACCAAGTGTGTCTTGGCCATCAACTATCTGCGACTAGATCCACATTTCCCACACCAAGCCCAACAGTATGGACAACTCAGAAATGGATTTAGCGGGTACATTCCCCCCAATCAAGGAGGAAGCCCCCGAGACCCCAGTTTCCCAGCCGGCCGTTTCAGCTGACCCACCAGGCGGTCGGCTGTATATCTCTACTCATCCTGTCACGTTCGGAGACTTACCGGCAGTTATGCAAGATCTGCAACAGGGGTTTGAAACAATACTTGAGCTGATTGCCCACCAGGAAAAAGCAACCCAGGCTCTGGCTTCCGAAGCCGCTGGTCGGCACGCCCTCTTGATTGGTCTGCTAGATCGTCTCGACGGGCTAGGCCCGCAGGGTGTCATTCCGCAGTCTCCGGCCCCTCCTGCCCCAGCTTCTGAGCGCACCGTCGTTCCGGAGGTTTCCAGACCTGCTGCCCCCCCAGCTACCGCGGCCATTGCTTCAGCCCTGCCTCTCAGCCGCCTCCAGCTCCTAAGCGCATACTCTGGGGGGGAGTTCGTGTCATCCGAAAGCAAAGGCAGCCACATCTGAACCCCAGCAGCCATCTGTACCATGATCAGACCGGCAGGGTTCGCATCACACCAGAGGAGAGGCAGCGCCGTTTGGACACCCAGAGCTGCCGGTACTGTGGCCGAACCGGGCATTACCTCTCCTCCTGCTCCCGGCGTCCAGTAAGTGGGTCCACCACTCGCCGGCCCGTGAGACTCTCAGCGGGTCAAGGCTCTAAGAGTCTAGCCCCGAAACCCATACGGTTGGGAAGCGTTCACGTGACCCAGGAGTGGCAGTGTGTCTCCAAGAAGGTTAAGGAGTTGGAGAAGACTGTCGATCGTCTCATTGAGAAGTTCAATCACTGCCTGCAGATCAGCTCCATCCCCCCGCAGGGGGCCTCCCGGTCTGCTGTCCCTGAGGCCCAACCTGTGGGTGTCCTACCCCAACTACAGGTCGGGATGGTGGACATTCCCCTCGCCGAGTCCGAACCCGAACCCCAGCAGCAGCCGGTTCCAGTTCTTGACCCACACGTAGGTTCCCGTTTGACACTGGGAGGTCCCCGTAGTGTCGTCAGCCTTCGGTCAGGAGCAGCCTCGAAGAAGGAAACTGTGGGTGCCCTGCCCGAACTACAGGTCGGGAGGGTAGGCCTCGCTGAGTCGGAGCCTGGTCCTCAGCAGCAGTCTAAATGCAAGTCTAAGCGTCGACGTTCGGGTCCTGCTCAACCCTGGGACTGTTATCAGGCCTTGGAGGAATTCGGTTCTCCTGCCGGCCTTTTGCCTAGGCCGCCACCCCCCGTGGCTCTGCCTTCGGAGACGGCGGCCCCTGCAGTTCCTTTGGCTCCTTCTTCCAAGTTTGGGGCCCCACCTTCGGGGCCCGCGGAGTTTGAGGTGTTGCGTCAGGAGAACAGTTATTGTTGGTCCCCACCGGACCGTGACATTGACCCTTTTGATGGTCTCCAGTCTCCCATGTTTGGATCGTGCCCCGGGGGATGGCCGACTCCGGAGGATCCACCGGAGTCTGCAGAATTTCTGTTCTCCAGATATCACCCACTGTCTACCTGCATCTAACCACCTGCTGAAGAGCACCTCCACCGGAGTCTGCGGCATTTCTGTTCTCCAGATGTCTTCCTTGAGGGTCTCATTGGACGCCAGGTGGCGTCCGTAGAGGGGAGGGTACTGTTAGGATGATGTCATCATTCCTACTGTGATGTCATCATTCCTACTGTGATGTCATAGTTCACTCACTGATGATGTCATAACACAAGGTGATGTCATATTCGGGACCTATAAAGGTTCGGTTCTGCAGGTCCTCTGCAGTTGTTCATAGACTAAACTAATCTCGCGACAACACTCTGCAACCGTTCCCAACTTCGAACCTTGCAGACCCAGCTATCAAGTTCCACAGCATTCCTACTCATCGAGACTTCAGTTTACCAAGTGTGTCTTGGCCATCAACTATCCGCGACTAGATCCACATTTCCCACACCAAGCCTAACAGAGCGCACCGTTTATCGAGACCCAGCACTCTGAAGCAACAGCCTCCACAGCTATGTCTCTCTAGTACATACATGGGGCCAAGAACTAAAACGTAATTTAGCCACCTAAAACAACGGCCACCTAAACAAATCGATATCTGTGTACATGTACGCTCTATTTTTACAATTTTCAGCGCTTTACTTTTCCGTCAAACAGCCGTCTCATTCGGCACTGCTTTTTCTCCCAACCGTACAACTACCGTATTTCTCCGCTAAACGCCTGCACAGAGCCGTGGCGCTGGATTACTCCGCAGATCAGCTGTTATTTTGGGTTATTTCTCCCGGCTTATTAGTGAAGACACAACAAATAGAATACACAAACAAAAATATGAGTGATTGTGATAGCGAGGACGATATGCCACTCACCTTGGTGACAAGAGGATACAATTATGAACCAGAGAGAGTAATATACAGAAGCAGAACTTTTGCAGAGAGTGAACAGGCAGAAAGAGAGCTATGAGGAACTGCCATAATATGCTGCCTAAATGCTGGGGTGTCCTGCAGACCTTTTTCACCATTCCCAGGATAAATTGGGGAAAACGTCCCAGACCAGAGAGGCCAGGTGACCTGTTGTCAATGTAAGCAGGTAACATTTGGAGACTTCTCACCTTTCAAATACCTTGCTGCTATTCTGAAATGAAACTACTGTTTTACTGCTGAATATTTATAGACCACCAAAATACTCAGGCAGCTTTCTCGTTGAATTTGCTGATCTATTCTCCTTAATTTTCATGGAACATGACTGTATATCTATTGCTGGGGATTTCAATATTCATATTGATAACCCCAATGATAATTTTGCCAAAGAACTGAATATCTTACTTGACACTTTTGTTCTGTCTCAACATGTTTCAGGGCCTACTCACAACCGAGGCCATACCCTGGATTTAGTTATTACTAGGGGCTTTAAGTCCTCTTCTGTGTTGAATATTGATGTTGCGTTGTCTGACCATATTTGCATATTTTTTTAAATGGAAATCTCCCCTGAGATCATTAATAGGTCACAAACCATTAAAAGAAGACACATTAATGCAGGCACCAGCGCGCTGTTTATGGAGACATTTTCTTTATCTCCTCCTACATCAGCTTCTATCAATGACATTCTTGATAACTTCAATTCAACAATCCTGAATGCTATTGATAGCGTGGCGCCTGTTAGGTTAAAAATGCTGTCTGGCAAGATTAAAGTACCCTGGCAAAATTCTGCATCCGTTAGATGCAAAAAGAAAAATTGCAGGAAAGCTGAGCGTAAATGGCATAAAACTAATCTTCATATTCAATGATCCTTCAATGATCCTTCAATGATCCTTTCGCATCTGAACTATTGTATAACTAGCTGGTCGCTGACAGGAGTAACCATCCTCAAACCAGCCGAACTACTCTATAAAAAAGCCCTGAAAATACTAGATAAAAAACCCTTTTCTCATCACCACTGCCATATCATACGTAAATATGGCATGCTAAGTTTTGAGAACTTTAGAAATTTCACCTCTGCCTGTCTAATATACAAAGTTCTACATGGACTGGCGCCGCCTCCTCTTGCTGACTTTATCAAATATCGTGCGACCGCCAATTCGACCCGTGTCACCCGGGCCATTACGAACAAGGTCTGTGAGGTCCCCTTTAGAAAAACTTCCTTTAGTCAGAAGACCCTATCCTTCATGGGAAGCACTCTCTGGAATAATCTACCTCCCTCGATCAGAGAATGCCCGAGTCTCGCCACCTTCAAAGGCCAGTTGAAAATATGGCTCAGATCAAACCAACAATGTGATCACAATTAACGATTTTGCCATGTTTTGCAGCATGCTCTGTGTGTTTTATTTATTTTATTTATTTTAGGTTTCACTAACCTTTTATACTATTAATTTTTTTCTGGTACTATTAACTGTGTGTTTTAATCATTTTTGGTTTTACTAACTTTCTGTACTTTTAATCTTTGTTGTATCATTAATTTTTCTTTCGCTTTCATGACTACATCAACCTGCCATGGGACTACAGGTGGAAACTAGCCCTTGGGCTACAACCTGGCATATTTACTGTACGGCTGTACTGTTCATTAATGTGTAAAGTCCCATTCTTTAAATAAATGAATCTGAATCTGAATATTCACTATGATATTTACAAAGAAAGCCTTCACTCCTACAACCTCGACCTGAAAAGGTTGAGACAATCGTTCTTTTCCGATATCATTAACACACATGTGAACAATGCAAGCACTCTATTTGCCACAGTTGATAGACTGACTAACCTGCCTCTCTGTGTAGCACCTGAATCTCTCTCTACTGTCAAATGTAATGAGTTTGCTGCCTTTTTTACGGACAAAAGTATTAATATCAGGCAGGCTATTAGTGGCTCCACACCAAGAAATGCTGTGACATCATCCTACCCGCAGATCCCTAGCTCGATACATTTGTCCCAGTTCAGCGTTATCGACCACGACATCTTAGAGGAAACTGTGCAATCGGGCTATCGGGTACAGTCCTCCAGTGGTTCAGGTCCTATCTTCAAGACAGGAAGTACTTCGTCTCCATTGGCAATTACACATCTGACCTAACTAGTATGACTTGTGGGGTGCCTCAAGGATCCATTATGAGGCCCATTCTCTTCAACCTTTATATGCTCCCTCTAGGCGTAATTATGCAAAAAAAACAAAGTAGCCTATCATAACTACGAAGACGACACTCAGTTGTATATAACTCTTTCCTCAGCTGACTATGCTCCCATAGAATCATTGTGCCAGTGCATTGATCAAATAAATAACTGGATGTGCCAGAATTTCCTACAGCTAAGCAAAGACAAAACAGAGGTGATCGTCTTTGGTCCCAAAGAACAAAGGCTTAAAATCACTGCACGCCTTGAGTCTGGATCCCTGAAGCCTAAGGATCAAGTCAAAAATCTTGGCTTTATTATTGATTCCGATCTCAACTTTAACTCCCACATTAAGTCAATCAGAAAATCAGCTTTTTATCATCTTAAAAATATAGCTGAAGAATTAGGGGCTACATGTCCAGACAGGATCTAGAAAAACTAATTAATGCCTTCATCTATAGTAGGTTAGACTAGTGCAATAGCCTTTTCTCTGGTCTCTCCAAAAAAGAACTTTCAGAATGCTGCTGCTAGAGTTCTAACGAAGACTAAGAAAGCTGATCATATCACTCCAGTTCTTAAGTCCTTACACTGGTTGCCAGTGTGTCATATAATATATTTTCAAATACTGTTATTAGTCTATAAATCACTTAGCCTAGGCCCAAAATACATAGCTGAATTGCTCCCATGCTACAGACCGTCTAGACCTCTTAGGTCAGCAGGGTCCAGCTTATTAACTGTCCATAGGATCAAATCAAATCATGGGAAGGGCGCATTTACCCACTATGCTTCTGCTAGCTGGAACAAATTGCCTGAAGACTTCAGATCTGCCCCAAGTTTACTTACTTTTAAAAATAGACTAAAGACTTTTATGTTTACCGTTGCTTTTAACTGCTGACAGCTGTTTATCAATCACTATTATACAATTGGTTTTAAAACATAGATGATTGCAATTACTGCTAAAAGCTGCAGGTCTGGGGGATGGTTCCGTAATACGGATATACTCACAAGAGGGTGAGGTGATGCGTCAGGAGGGACGCACGTATAAGGGGAGCTTAAAAGAGGACACCGTACCCAGACCTGAGTTTTATGTGTGTGTAGTCATGTTTCTTATATAGTCATGATGTCGGGGGACTAAATATAGATAAATTGATTTATTCTATTATGCAAACCCAATGAGTCCTCTATAAGTTTTTAGCTCTTTTTGCAACTGCTGCGCCTGTTGCTTAATGCACTTTTTATACTCTTTTTTAAAGTTTTGTTGTGATGCTTTTAAATGTCCATTTATTCTCTTCTTTTATTCTTTTATTTTCCTGTTAACCATTTTATGTGAAGCACTTTGAATTGCCTCTGTGTATGAAATGTGCTATACAAATAAACTTGACGTTTTGTCTCTCTTCTAAGCCTTCCTGTTTTGTAAACCGCGGCTGAAAATGGTCAAAATAGAGGGTGCATGTACACTGATATTGATTTGTTTAGGTGGGGGATATTTTAGGTGGCTAAATTACATTTTAGTTCTTGGCCCCGTGTACTAGAGAGACAGAGCTGTGGAGGCTGTTGCTTCAGAGTGCTGGGTCTCGATAAACGGTGCGCACAGCATCCAGAATACTGTACCTATTTCAGTTAGTGTATACAACTAGCTGATAGGACCCCAGTTCAAACAAACCGATTTTTGATGTGGGGTTGTATGAGGTACTTCTCAATAGTCAGTGGCCTACCTACAGTAGAATGCATCCAGCACCCTCCCAGTTAGGAGCAGCGGAGCATGGCGGCCATGTTGGAAATAAATGCTCCCTTTTACATGTTATTCCTTGGATCTTGTCAATTGTCTTCTCTATATACATGAATATAAATCAATCAATCAATCTGACAGGAAAACAGAGCTCTCTGCTTCTGTGAAAACAAAAATGTAATAAGAGATCTGCTCAGTGAAACGATAAAGCATCAGTCGGACCTTGCTCTGCAGTGCCCCCTGGTTGCTCTGCAGCGCCCGCACTTTGCTCTGCAGCGCCCCCTGGTTGCTCTGCAGTGTCCCTTGGTTGCTCTGCATTGCCACCACATTGCCCTCCAGTGTCCCCTGATTGCTAAGCAGCGTCCCCTGGTTGCTCTGCAGCGCCTCCAGTTTGCTCTGCAGCACTTTCAGTTTGCTCTGCAGGCTCGTTGCCTCCTGGCTATTGTTGAAGATCAGAGGAATCTGAGAGAGAGAGAGAGAAAGAGAGAGAGATGTCTACTCACGCTTGCTGAAATTATTGCATGTCAAGAACAAAATTGCTTTTTTGCATGTGCAACATTGAGTTGGACACAACTGTTTTGAAATACATGTAACGTCCTCTGTAACACAGGATATAAACCAGCCTGGGCTGCTTAATCTGGCCTGCTACACTTTTATATTATAGAGATATACAGTATGGCCACTGAAATGGAGCTAACAGAACTAAAGTGGAATCCACTAAACTAAACTTCACCGAACATTACTGATCGGAATGAAACAAATCAAAACAAAATGAAACTGAACTAAATTGAAACTGCCTGGCCAATAAGAGATCTGCTCTGTGAAACGGTAAAACGTCTGACCTTGCTCTGCAGTGCCGCCATGTTGCTCTGGAGTGCCCATATGTTGCTCTGCAGTGCCCCCATGTTGCTCTGCAGCATCCCTTGCTTGCTCTGCAGTGCCATGATGTTGCCCTGCAGTGTCCCCTGGTTGCTCTGCAGTGCCACCACATTGCCCTGCAGTGTCCCCTGGTTGCTCTGCAGTGCCTCTACTTTGCTCTCCAGCGCCCCCTGGTTGCTCTGCAGTGCCCTTACGTTGCTCTGCAGTGCCCCCACTTTGCTCGGCAGCGCCCCCTGGTTGCTCTGCAGCGCCACCACATTGCCTTGCAGTGTCCCCTGGTTGCTCTGCAGCACCTCCACTTTGCTCTGCAGCGCCACCTGGTTGTTCTGCAGTGCCCCCACATTGATCTGCAGCACCCCCTGGTTGCTCTGCAGAGCCCCCACTTTGCTCAGCAGTGCCCCCACGTTGGTCGGCAGCACCCCCTGGTTGCTCTGCAGCACCTCCACTTTGCCCTGCAGTGTCCCCTGGTTGCTCTGCAGCGCCTCGACTTTGCTCTGCAGTGCCCCCACTTTGCTCAGCAGTGCCCCCACATTGGTCGGCAGCGCCCCCTGGTTGCTCTGCAGCGCCTCCACTTTGCCCTGCAGTGTCCCCTGGTTGCTCTGCAGCGCCTCTACTTTGCTCTGCAGTGCCCCCACTTTGCTCGGCAGCGCCCCCTGGTTGCTCTGCAGTGCTACCACATTGCCCTGCAGTGTCCCCTGGTTGCTCTGCAGCACCTCCACTTTGCTCTGCAGCACCACCTGGTTGCTCTGCAGTACCCGCATGTTGCTCTGCAGCGCCCCCTGGTTGCTCTGCAGTGCCCCCACTTTACTCTGCAGCGCCCCCTGGTTGCTCTGCAGTGCCACTATGTTGCCCTGCAGTGTCCCCTGGTTGCTCTGCAGCGCCAGCACGTTGCCCTGCAGTGTCCCCTGGTTGCTCTGCAGCACCTCCACTTTGCTCTGCAGCACCACCTGGTTGCTCTGCAGTGCCACCACGTTGCCCTGCAGTGTCCCCTGGTTGCTCTGCAGCACTTTCAGTTTGCTCTGCAGCCTCGTTGTCTCCTGGCTGTTGTTGAAGATCAGAGGAATCTGAGAGATAGAGAGAGAGATCAGAGGAATCTGAGAGAGAGAGAGAGAGAGAGAGGGAGATGTCTTTTCACGCTTGCTGAAATTATTGCATGTCAAGAGCAAAATTACTTGTTTGTTGAGGTGCACACGACTGTTTTGAAATAACGTCATCTGTAACCTTGGGTATAAACCAGCCTGGGGTGCTTAACTCATTGAGTGCCAGCCACTTTTGGAGAACGGAAGCTCCCAGTGCCAGAGTTTCAGAGCGTTTTCAGTGATTTCTCGAGGCCCACAGAATATTGTGTGATATTACTATGTAAACACCGAACACACACAAAGAACGAGGAGACCCTGTTCTATCATCTGCAAAAAAAAGTTTATTGATACCATTTTCCGTTCTTTAGTTATGAGCTGGAGAAGATAGGCTGTGTTGAGCAAAAAGACAGTTTTCAAATTATAAGCTGAGATATTGAGCCTTTTGTGAAATGCAGCATTTCAAGCACATTCACTGACTCTAGCTAATATTTTCTGATGTAGTGACGTGGTGTAGTTCTGTGGAGCCTGCGTGCCCCACCCCCCTCCGTTTTTGCGCCGGGCGGCTGACGGCACTCCCGGGCAGCTCCAGCGCGACAAGAAAATGCCAAACGGGACTGCAGGAAAAGGTTTGGCCGTTCGGCGTCGGGTGCTGCCTTTCTGGCGGGTAATCGTGTGGAGAAACTATATGCAGACAGACAGACAGAGGCAGAGGAGCTCAGTTGTGGGCGCGGATTGACTGATGTTCGCAGCCAACTGTCAGCTGCAGACAGAGCAATCTATATGGCTCTGGCTGCAGCATGCATCGGTTTCTCTTTGATCACGGCTTTCTCCTGCAGTTTTCCGGACCTTTCTGTAATCTGGAGAGCACTGTCGCCACCTAAGGGTTCTGTAAAATAGGTTAGACACATTCAATAGCTCCCATATTGTAAGAGGCGATGTAAGTGGCTTAGATCGACTGGCTTAGATCGACATCCCCCCGTCAAAAAACGCAATTGACGAACATGTTCGTCCTTGGCACTCTACGTTACTAAACGAAATGACGAACATGTTCGTCCATGGCACTCAATGAGTTAATCTGGCCTGCTACACCTGCATTATAGAGAGATACAGTATGCCAACTGAAATTGCGCTAACAGAACTAAAGTGAAATCCACTAAACTAAACTTCACCGAACTTTACTGATGAAACAAAACAAAGTGAAACTGAACTCAATTGAAACTGCCTGGCCAATAATAGATCTGCTCAGTGAAACAGTAAAACATCAGTCGGACCTTTCTCTGCAGCACCACCATGTTGCCCTGCAGCATCCCCTGGTTGCTCTGCAGCACTTTCAGTTTGCTCTGCAGGCTCGTTGTCTCCTGGCTGTTGTTGAAGATCAGAGGAATCTGAGAGAGAGAGAGAGAGAGAGACACAAACAGCCAGCGAGATGTAACAATAATAGAATAACACCCCAGGTGTGCATAAACTACAGGTTAAGTAAAGATAAAAATGTGAAATGATTATTATCGTATCTGTTTCCGGACAGGAGAAGCAGATATTTACCGCTTATCGTATTGTAGTGATGCGCGGGTCAGGTTTTTTTAAGGCCCGCCCCAACCCAACCCGTCATTGGAGCCAGCCCGCCCCGCCCGCCCCGTTAAAATATCTGAAAATTCCCAACCCAGCCCAACCCAGCAGCCCGCAACGGCCAATTTAATGTAATATGTCTCCGGCCCCAGGAGGAGCACAGCAGAGCTTCCAAGGTGTGCAAAGCAGCTAATAACTCTGTCTCTCTCACACACACACACACACGCTGCCCTGCGCGACAACAGTTGTAGCCTAGGCCTGCTCTGGATGAGTTGCGCTGCTGCTTTCATGTCTGTCTTTCTTCAATTAATCCATGGTCTTCAGATAGCGCGACCCACTACGCTTCCCATGTTTCAAATGGAGGTAGCAGGTAGAGGTAGGCACTAGGCAGGCTACAGAAACAGTTCTTATTCTTCCCCATTTCTTTTAATTACCTCATGCGCTCTCAATTGGCCATGTTGCAATAGTAGGCTAAACGTAGTAGTGCAGCAGGTGCGCACACGGCACACGGCTTACAGATACGGCTAGACTCGCTGTCTGATTTCTTTTAATTACTTCATGCGCTCTCAATTGGCCATGTTGCAGTAGTAGGCTACTAAACGTAGTGCAGCAGGTGCGCACACGGCTTGCAGATACGGCCAGACTCGCTGTCTGATTTCTTTTAATTACCTCATGCGCACTCAATTGTTCACAGCCTACTCACGTTGCAGTAAAGTTGACAAATAGATCACAGTCGAGTCCACAACAGAAAATCTGCGGTGGCATTATAATGGACACTTCAAATAATAATTACAGCGAATAATCCTTCCAAAATGTTTGTTTTGAGAGCACATAGGCTACCTCATTGAAGCGTTTATTTACTCCATGTAGGCTATAGAGAGTGCAGCAGGAGTCTGTCTGATTGTGTGTACCTACATGTGAGAGAGAGTTAACGTCTTTAAGGTTAATTACTCTGCGTGTTTCATTGCTCTAAATTATTTAATAATGTTGCTTTGTCACGTTCTGAGCCTGCCCCGCCCGCACCCGCGATATTTTCATAATTTGCCAACCCAGCCCGCCTGCCGGGCGGCCCAGCCCGCCTGCGGGGCGGCACAGCCCGCGGGACCCGGCGGGTTCTGGGTGACCCGCGCATCACTATCGTATTGGCTAAAAAAATCCCCCCTATATGAAGAACATAAGGGGAAATTCCCCCCCAGTTTGCAAAGTGAATTTTAAGCCCTGTACAGTGCCACTGAAATTGCGCTAACAGAACTAAAGTGAAATCCACTAAACTAAACTTCACTGAACTTTACTGATCTGAATGAAACAAAACAAAAAACAAAGTTAAACTGAACTAAATTGAAACTCCCTGGCCAATAAGAGATCAGTGAAATGTAAAACGTCAGTTGGACCTTGCTCTGCAGTGCCCCCACGTTGCTCTGGAGCGCCCCCACTTTGCTCTGCAGCACCACCACGTTGCCCTGCAGTGTCCATTGGTTGCTCTGCTGTGTCCCCTGGTTGCTCTGCAGCGCCTCCAGTTTGCTCTGCAACACTTTCAGTTTGTTCTGCAGGCCCGTTGTCTCCTGGCTGTTGTTGAAGATCAGAGGAATCTGAGAGAGAGAGAGAGAGAGAGAGAGAGAGAGAGAGAGATGTCTATTCACGCTTGCTGAAATTATTGCATGTCAAGAGCAAAATTACTTTTTTGCATGTGCAACATTGAGTTGCACACGACTGTTTTGAAATAACGTCCTCTGTAACACGGGGTATAAACCAGCCTGGGGTGCTTAATCTGGCCTGCTACACCTGCATTATAGAGAGATACAGTATGCCCACTGAAATTGCGCTAACATAACTAAAGTGAAATCCACTAAATTAAACTTCACCGAACTTTACTGATGAAACAAAACAAAACAAAGTGAAACTGAGCTAAATTAAAACTGCCTTGCCAATAAGAGATCTGCTCAGTGAAACAGTAAAACATTAGTCGGACCTTGCTCTGCAGTGCCCCCACTTTGCTCTGCAGCGCCCCTTGGTTGCTGTGCAGTGTCCCCTGGTTGCTCTGCAGCACCTCCACTTTGCTCTGCAGCACTTTCAGTTTGCTCTGCACGCTCGTTGTCTCCTGGCTGTTGTTGAAGATCAGAGGAATCTGAGAGAGAGAGAGAGAGAGAGAGAGACACACACAAACAGACAGCGAGATGTAACAATAATAGAATAACACCCCAGGTGTGCATAAACTACAGGTTAAGTAAAGACAAAAATGGGAAATGATTATTGGTTATCGTATGTGTTTTCGGACAGGAGAAGCAGATATTTACCGCTTATCGTATCGGCTGAAAAAATCCCCCCTATATGAAGAACATAAGGGGCAATTCCCCCCAGTTTGCAAAGTGAGTTTTAAGCCCTGTACAGTATTGCCACTGAAATTGCGCTAACAGAACTAAAGTGAAAATCTACTAAACTAAACTTCACTGAAATTTACTGATCTGAATGAAACAAAACAAAAAACAAAGTGAAACTGAACTAAATTGAAACTGCCTGGCCAATAAAAGATCAGTGAAATGTAAAACGTAAGTTGGACCTTGCTCTGCAGTTCCCCCACGTTGCTCTGGAGCGCCCCCACTTTGCTCTGCAGCACCACCACGTTGCCCTGCAGTGTCCCCTGGTTGCTCTGCAGTGTTCCCTGGTTGCTCTGCAGCGCCTCCAGTTTGCTCTGCAACACTTTCAGTTTGTTCTGCAAGCCCGTTGTCTCCTGGCTGTTGTTGAAGATCAGAGGAATCTGAGAGAGAGAGAAAGAGAGAGAGAGAGAGAGAGAGAGATGTCTATTCACGCTTGCTGAAATTATTGCATGTCAAGAGCAAAATTACTTTTTTGCATGTGCAACATTGAGTTGCACATGACTGTTTTGAAATAACGTCCTCTGTAACACGGGGTATAAACCAGCCTGGGGTGCTTAATCTGGCCTGCTACACCTGCATTATAGAGAGATACAGTATGCCCACTGAAATTGCGCTAACAGAACTAAAGTGAAATCCACTAAACTAAACTTCACCGAACTTTACTGATGAAACAAAACAAAACAAAGTGAAACTGAGCTAAATTAAAACTGCCTTGCCAATAAGAGATCTGCTCAGTGAAACAGTAAAACATTAGTCGGACCTTGCTCTGCAGTGCCCCCACTTTGCTCTGCAGCGCCCCTTGGTTGCTGTGCAGTGTCCCCTGGTTGCTCTGCAGCACCTCCAGTTTGCTCTGCAGCACTTTCAGTTTGCTCTGCACGCTCGTTGTCTCCTGGCTGTTGTTGAAGATCAGAGGAATCTGAGAGAGAGAGAGAGAGAGAGAGAGACACACACAAACAGACAGCGAGATGTAACAATAATAGAATAACACCCCAGGTGTGCATAAACTACAGGTTAAGTAAAGACAAAAATGGGAAATGATTATTGGTTATCGTATGTGTTTTCGGACAGGAGAAGCAGATATTTACCGCTTATCGTATCGGCTGAAAAAATCCCCCCTATATGAAGAACATAAGGGGCAATTCCCCCCCAGTTTGCAAAGTGAGTTTTAAGCCCTGTACAGTATTGCCACTGAAATTGCGCTAACAGAACTAAAGTGAAAATCTACTGAACTAAACTTCACTGAAATTTACTGATCTGAATGAAACAAAACAAAAAACAAAGTGAAACTGAACTAAATTGAAACTGCCTGGCCAATAAAAGATCAGTGAAATGTAAAACGTAAGTTGGACCTTGCTCTGCAGTTCCCCCACGTTGCTCTGGAGCGCCCCCACTTTGCTCTGCAGCACCACCACGTTGCCCTGCAGTGTCCCCTGGTTGCTCTGCAGTGTTCCCTGGTTGCTCTGCAGCGCCTCCAGTTTGCTCTGCAACACTTTCAGTTTGTTCTGCAAGCCCGTTGTCTCCTGGCTGTTGTTGAAGATCAGAGGAATCTGAGAGAGAGAGAAAGAGAGAGAGAGAGAGAGAGAGAGAGAGATGTCTATTCACGCTTGCTGAAATTATTGCATGTCAAGAGCAAAATTACTTTTTTGCATGTGCAACATTGAGTTGCACATGACTGTTTTGAAATAACGTCCTCTGTAACACGGGGTATAAACCAGCCTGGGGTGCTTAATCTGGCCTGCTACACCTGCATTATAGAGAGATACAGTATGCCCACTGAAATTGCGCTAACAGAACTAAAGTGAAATCCACTAAACTAAACTTCACCGAACTTTACTGATGAAACAAAACAAAACAAAGTGAAACTGAAATAAATTAAAACTGCCTGGCCAATAAGAGATCTGCTCAGTGAAACAGTAAAACATTAGTCGGACCTTGCTCTGCAGTGCCCCCACGTTGCTCTGCAGTGCCCCCACTTTGCTCTGCAGCGCCCCTTGGTTGCTGTGCAGTGTCCCTTGGTTGCTCTGCAGCGCCTCCAGTTTGCTCTGCAGCACTTTCAGTTTGCTCTGCAGGCCCGCTGTCTCCTGGCTGTTGTTGAAGATCAGAGGAATCTGAGAGAGAGAGAGAGAGAGAGAGAGATGTCTATTCACGCTTGCTGAAATTTTTGCATGTCAAGAGCAAAATTACTTTTTTGCATGTGCAACATTGAGTTGCACACACAACTGTTTTGAAAACATGTAACGTCCTCTGTAACTCAGGGTATAAACCAGACTGGGCTGCTTAATCTGGCCTGCTACACCTGTATTTTAGAGATATACAGTATGGCCACTGAAATTGCGCTAACAGAACTAAAGTGAAATCAACTAAACTAAACTGCACCGAACTTTACTGATGAAACAAAACAAAACAAAGTGAAACTGAACCAAAGTGAAACTGTTTGGCCAATAAGATATCTGCTCAGGGAAACGGTAAAACGTCAGTCGGACCTTGCTCTGTAGTGCCCCCACGTTGCTCTGGAATGCCCCCATGTTGCTCTGCAGCACCCCCACGTTGCTCTCCAGCGCCCCCTGGTTGCTCTGAAGTGCCCCCACGTTGCCCTGCAGCACTCCCTGGTTGCTCTGCAGCACCCCCACTTTGCTCTGCAGCGCCCCCTGGTTGCTCTGCAGTGCTCTCTGGTTGCTCTGCAGCATCCCCTGGTTGCTCTGCAGTGCCTCCAGTTTGCTCTGCAGCGCCTCCAGTTTGCTCTGCAGGCTCATTGTCTCCTGGCTGTTGTTGAAGATGAGAGGAATCTGATTGGTCGAACTGGCGGCAGAACATGAGGACTCCAGTGCGAAAACTGGAACAGAGACAAATTGCCAAAGAGTTACATTTCAGTTCAAATGTATATACGGTATGAATGTGGATTTTAACAGCATATCGCTACAACAAATATGAATGTATTAATTTGAGTCTGTTTCATACTACAATTATTGGAACCAGCTAATGATGTGCCTCTTCATGCTATCGGTGATAAGGCAACAGATTGTTCAGTTCTACCTTTATAGAGAAGGAGAGTAATCACTCCGGTCAGCAAGATGAGGTAAGCAATATGCACATGTAAGCAGCACTGTCTTTTTGGCCGCTTCGAATTCACATCTGAAACACAAACAGAAAACAGTAGAATATGACCAGAGTCCTGCAGGAAACTTTCTGTAGAGAGAGAGGCAGCATCTCAGCATTTCTTGCCAATTGATACTACTGTAGTAGGCTAATTACCAGCCCGACAGCAAGGCTGGTAGTGTTTTCACCTTGAGTCTGTGTTCAAGGTTCAAGGTTTCTTTATTAGTACCCGAGGGTAAAATAGTTATGCAGACAGGAAGTTCAGCTGTCCAGAAGATAAAAACAAAACATATGAAATCACGAGACATCAAAACAAGCATCATTACAATAGAACACATTCAAATACAGTAAGACCAAGATAAAAAGCATGATAAAGTGCTTTGTGACAAGAGACTAAAGTGGGGAAAAAAAGTGGATCTCTCTTCTGAGAGGCACCGGTTCTGCAAGGTTTGTCAGCTGATGCGCGAATATTCCGTCTTTGTTTGCCCTTTGAGAGATGCTTGTGATAAAGGCCTATAAACATAACATACAAATGACCTGACTCTTTGACTGTTTTCCCCTTTAACAGAACCCAGTGTATGTTTATAGTAAATGGCCTGTATTTATATAGTGCTTTTATCCTAAGCGCTTTACAATGAGTAGGTACATTCATCCAGACGTTCATACACTGATGGCGGCAAGCTTTTTTGGCTCAAACATTGTCCCAATACAGCTATGCAGAATATGAGCATATGTAAGTAAACAATTGTAAAACATGTTAATTTTATAGCAACAAAAATTATAAATAAATGTGATATGTTCTATGTAGCCTATAATGTATTATTATTTATTAAATTTGTTGATTATTACCCAAAGATTCATTCAGATCTCTTTTTTTTCGGAGTTGATTGAAGAGCAATTGCTAGATTTTAGATTATTTTTTATTACCCCTATATACATATTAACTCATTGAGTGCCAATGACGTCTAAAGACGTCAATTCAAATAGTAACGTAGAGGTGGCGACAGTGCTCTCCAGATTAGAGAAAGTTGAGGAAAAAACAGAGAAGAAGCCATGGGGAAACGGAAACCAAAGCATGCTGTAACGTTAGCTGTGCCTGTGAACAGCAGCCAATCTGCTCCCACAATCGAGCCCCTCCGTCTCTGCTGCGACAGCCCCTCCACACGACCAGCCGCCAGAAAAGGAGCACCCGACACCAGCGTCTTTCTGAAAAGTTACATTATTCTCAGCTGGAAGCGCTGGGAGCCGGCGCACAAAAACGGCGGAGCGCTGTGAAAATAGAGCTGGGTGCAGCCAGCGCACTTTGAAACGTGCAGCAGAAAATTTGTGCAGCAGAGAGCCACCAGAGACACTCCCACGGAGGAGGAGTTTGCAGTTGAGGGGGGTGGGGCACGCAGGGCACCATACAACACCGACCCAGACAGCAGGCTCGATGGACAGATTGGCAAACACAAGCTGGAATACCTGATGCTCACCAGCAGTAAATGAAGACCAGCAAGAAGGTGTAGGGTCTGCGCACGCAGGGGCAAGCGCTGCTGGTTGCAGCTAAAAAATATTATTTTGCCATCAAAATTCCTTTGTTTTCGCTGTTTTATTGAAGGAAATTATTTTTGAGGTGTCACTACATCAGAAAATATTAGCTTCAGAGTCAGTGATGTGCTTGAAATGCTTCATTTCACAAAAGGCTCATTATCTCAGCTTCTAGTTTGAAACATCTGTTTTTGGTGAAACCAACCTATCTTCTACTGCTGATAACTAAAGAACGGAAAATGATATCAATAAACTTTTTTTTGCTGATGATACAAGAGAGTCTCATCGTTCTTTGGACGTGTTCGGTGTTTACATATCACACAATATTCTGTGGGCCTTGAGAAATCACTGAAAACGCTCTGAAAGGGCTGGCACTGGGAGCATCCGTTTTCCAGAAGTGGCTGGCAGCCAATTAGTTAAGAAACTACTTTGTATTCTATTTTTTTCTTTTGCTAGTATAATACATTTATGTATGTGTAAAACTTTACAGTAAGGATACATTGACAAAGCGTTAATTAATGCTTTGTTAATGCTTAATAAGCATCAATTAACCCGTTAATTTACAGGGCTAGTTTTCAACTTTACAATAAGGCTCACAAAGAGCATTAATAAATGGTTAATTACAGTTAAGTAATGCATATTCAGCACTCTTATGTGTTTATGAAGTGAAGCAGGACTAAAGCTATATATGACTTTGGGGTGGTGTGTGAAGAAGTCTGGTCAAAATGTCCACATTTGTAGGGGGGGGATAATCATCAAGTTCAAAATTTCAACACACCCATTTGGGACTTGATTAACACTATCAATACAAGAACTTTGACACCAAAAGTAACTCTGTATCTTGAAAATAACCCCCCACCGCTTGAAAATGAAAAAAAGAACCCAAAAAGTGGCATTTTCTGCACATTCCGCCTGGTATGCATAAGCTATTCTTACTGTTTGACTATGTACTGTTGAATGAATGCTTTCAAACCCATTTGAGAATTAATAAACACTATTAATAGAAGAACTGCTACACCTCAAAGTAACTCTGTATCTTGAAAATAATCCCCCATCCCTCTTTAAAATAAAAAAAGAACACAAAAAGAGCGTTTTTTGGGCTGTTCCGCCCTCTGTATGCATTCACCATTCTTACAGTCTGCTAATACTAAAAGACTAAACTCATTTGGAAAACTTGATTTTATTTTTATTCCAAATACAAAACAGTTAAATCATTTTTATTCAGTCACATTGACATGGAAAGAACTTGAACTTGTCAGTCTTAAGTAGCACCTCACATTTTTCTTAGCCTTTCAAGACTTTCTTGGAATTTTGCATATTCCAGTGTGGTTCGGTCACTCCTTTTGCCTAGGTACGCCATGAGAGCATCTCCAAACTCCTGTGCCGTTTTCATCCTCCTCTTCCCACTGGGCAGTGTCACCTGGATTCTGAAGATAGGATCGACTTTAGGCAGAAGCGTGGTACTTTCTCTGGCAAACTGAACCTCAAGCTTCATCCTCTGCAGCTTTGCGTTACTGTTCAGACTTTCATCCACAAGGAACTTCTCAACTTCCCCACTGTCAGTGAAGGGGCCACCTCTAGATTTCAGTGTGTCCAGCATGTCTAGTCTCTTCCTCTCCTGTCTTTGAGCCATCTCCTGTTTCTGGTCTGCCCCACTCTCGAATTTCGCCTTCATAAGTTTACTCCAGTTGAGTTCAACCTCTCTTTTTGCTTGGGCTGCTGCCTTGAAACCTCTGAAGGACGGAATCTGTCCATCCCTAAGCTCCTGGCTCTTCTGTGAAATGATTGACCTACTGACTGCGTTCAGTGTGCCTAGCTTCTTCAGTCTGTAGTCCACCTTGCCACATTGTCTCTCCATCCCAATGTTGTGCACAGGGGTGTCATCAATGTTACTAGCCTGTTCACTGACAGGGTAGTCCATTGGGAAGGTCTCCTCATCAATCCCATAGTCCCTCCTCTGCCTGGCCAGGACAGTCTGCAGGTGGGGCTGCATGAGATCTATCAGCTTTTTCACTTCATCCAAGTGTTCGGCAGCCACGTCTGACACTGAGTTCAGGACCTCCTCCGTGTAGGTCTTCTTTACGCTACGGAAAAGCTTGTCAGACACTACAGGATACTCAGGTGTTGTGAACATAGTGTAGTTGTCGCTGATTGGCTCGCCCAAGCCTGTATGCAGTCCCCTGTAGAACTCCCTGAGCTGAGTATGGGTAGCATCTTTGTCTATGGTTCTGGCATAGAAGGGCTCCACCAAGTGCACACCCAGGCAGGAAAACACCACGAGGACCACCTTGAGGTAGGGAAGCTCCATCACTTCTCTGACGAGGCAGGCCAGGCGGTTGTTTATGTGAGGGTTCTGGCTCAGGAACTCTGTCAGATGGCCAAAGTGGTGTATTAGGACTGCTGCTGCCCTGGAGAGACACCCAAACCTGCTGTCTTTGTAGGAAAACAGCACACTGGATACCTGCCTTTGCTCAAGGAAGAGGAGGACTTCCCTGTAGCGGTTCCAGGGTTTGTGGGCATACTCAGGAGCCACCAACTTGAGGCACATGTCCAGTGCCTGTCCAGCCACACTAGCATTCTTGCTGTCTACATCCAGATCCACCATGAAACTCTGTAGCACTTGCTACATCTTCATATCAGCCTCCACCAACCGCATCACTTTATTCATGGCACTGCTGAAGCCCAGTGTGGGTGCCACAAAAGATCTGCCCTGCTGGTGTTTCCAAGTTGTACATCTCTGCCAACAGCTTTGAAAACCCTTTGTTGTGCTCTGTGCTGTCAGTCATATGTGCATCTACAAGCTTATACACATCCTCCACACTGACTCCTCTGACCGACGCCAAAGCTAGCTAGCTGGTTTGAGCTACGTTCTTAACAGCTAGAAAGCTAAAAGTATGACTAATACTGGATGGAACCTGACACAAACCAAGCTAAATTATCATGTAATATAATATCATATAATAATATAATTATAATATGATATAATATAATAATTTTGTTAAAAAGGAAAAAACATACCTGCGACAACTCTGTTTGACTGCTTGTTAGATGGTGTGTTGAATATGACTGCTGCTTGGGGATTTCAACGGTTTGCTTGCAGTCAACCAGGAGCCACAATGCATTATGTAAATATACTTAGTTACATTAGAACTTTGCAACATCTGACAGGTGAACCAAAGTGTTCTCTTAAGATTTAATTTTATTTTTAATGATAAAAGGGGGGGAAAGGGGGAAAAAAACATGTACGATTTAGTTTTTTGGGTGGGGTGGGGGGTTTATTTCATGATGGGTACCAACTCCCAATACAAAATATCTCCCAAATGACCCAATGCACCATCCCTGAAGTGGGCGTAATCATTTTCGATTTTTTTTATTTTTAGGCCATTTATCCCCCCCCCTAACATTTGAGACCAAACTGTTACCATTGTACCATTTGCATCATTTTCTGCCGCATAAGTGCCCTCTATGGGTTCAACCCTGCTTTTTTTTTGCCCTCCAAACTGCACAAAATGTGGTACAACCTGACATCACGATGAACCAAAGACTATGGGATTTCAAGATAGTAACTCCCCTACTCCCCCTTTCCCGGCTCCTCACAACTCCAAGCCTATTCCCATGATGTCACAAGCATTTTCCTACCAATATGGCGCTACAATACACAGAGCTCATTGGCTGTTTGTGTCACTTGACCTGTTAATCACCTGTTAATTGATTACATTCGCCTGTTATTTTCCTACCAAGATGGCCATGTGGTGATGTAACACAATACTATTAACTCATTCATGGCCAAAGACGTCTTTAACGTGTTATCAGGAATGTGCCTCGCAGCCAAAGACGTGTTTGACGTGTTTTTGTTTTTATTAGTGCAGCGCGTAGTTCAAAGACTTCCCCAGCCTGTGACATGGTATCAGGTCCCTGGCCTCAAAGACAAAGCCGACAACACGTGAACAAACACATACCGCAGCTGTTGTTTTGAAATTGAGCAGGAGGAAAGAACAGAAAACGGAGAAACGCTTCCTTGTGCAGAGAGGAGAAACGCCATTGAAATGCCCCTCGGCGCGCTGCACGAGCTGGTCGCCTTGCTGCAGGGCAGCGGACATGGATCAGTTGTTCGCGGTAGTCAAACCCGTGACCAACATGATCGATCCTGGTCCCTGGACCCCGTTCCTGTGTGCCAGCCCGAAAGAGACGAGACGGAGTCACAACTTTGTGAGGAGGAGAACAGCAGCCTCGCCACAGAAATTGCTTTCACACAGAGCCAAGCAGCACGGCCACTTTCCATGTGAGGGCGAGGAAGACTGGACTCCAATGCGACAGGACCCGGATGATCTCGCGGTAAGGAGTGTGTGTGTGTGTGTGTGTGTGTGTGTGTGTGTGTGTGTGTGTGTGTGTGTGTGTGTGTGTGTGTGAGAGACTACACTGATCTCTGCATTCTATGATCGTATAGTTTACTGAGACACTAGTACACTACACTGTCTCTGTACTAAATGTGATTATATAGTTTACTGAGGATATGTTGCTTTTATTTCAGATGAGGAGCCGATTGGGAGCCCACATCTCAGAATGAGGTCAGGACGGTCAGGACGGTCATTTAGGTCTGCTAAATGACGAAATGTAATGTAATGTAAAGAGACACACATGGGCCCCGCGCACACACACACACATTCACACTCACTCACACTGAGTAAACTGTATTGTTGAATGTAAAAAAAGCACTTCATGTATATATATATACGTATATATATATATATTTTTGTCATTTGTGTCATAACGAATAATATTTACATGTCTGATGTCAATACAGTTCAAAATAAAATAATTGAGAGCGAGTTCTGCCTAAGATAGTGTCCTTTACAAAAATGCAATTTTCTGCAATTTCTCTTCTCAGAGAGACCTTTTTGGTGAAAACAGGGTGTATATAAATGGCTATAAGTAGAGTACAGAACATGCTAAAAGCTCACTTTTTTTTTTCTGGTGAACCCAGAGACGTACATCTTCATTTTGAGGTATTGCAAATAACTTCGGTGCTAATAGATAATTTACTGTGGGTCTTGAAAGATGACCAACAATTATGAAAATCTTTGGCCTGTGCTAAATATTGGCAGTCCTAAACTGGCCATGAATGATTTAATAAACGCCACTATAATCATAAAAGGAGGGAAATGGCATTGTGTTGCTGTAAATCATTCCCAACCTTTTTCATACTAAGGAGCCCTAATTTAGTTCACATTGGGGCAATGGACCCCCATATGATGAGATTTGGTCTCTCAGATGCAAATCTGTTTAAAAAAAATGAATTCCATATATATTAGGTTGAGAGATAACAGAGAATCCTTAAATCCTCTCAAGGACCAATGGTGGTCACCGGACCCCACATTGAGAAACACTCAACCACTTTGATTGTGCAGAGAGGAGAGAGAGAGGAGGACTCTTCTGTGCCCCTTTTTCACGTATGCACCTGTGGCCCCTAAACTGTCTCTGGATAGCAGCAGGCATCAGCAGCTCATTACTTGCACCTTGGTTTCTCCCACAATCTGCTCTGCTGTTTCACCCCCCCCCCCACACACACACACACACACACACACACACACGCCTCTCTCTCTCTCTCTCTCTCTCTCTCCCTCTCTGTCAATAGTCACAGCTTTATCTGTAGGTTCTTCACAATAAAAATTGTCCGGGGTGCTTTGTCAATGAGTTTGCCTTATATGAATCAGCAAACATGTTTTTTTTTTTTTTTTTTATAATATTTATTTTTGAGCAGGGAGCATTGGCATTACAGTACAGTAACCAGTGTAATTTTCTTTCTTTTTTTTTTCACATTGAAACATCACAACCAACACATCTACCCTCCTTTGCCTCCCCACAACCCAATCCCATTCCAACAGAAAAAATAAATAAAATTAGATAATAAAATAAAATAAGAATAATAATATACATACATACACATATTCATATGTATATGCATATACCCACGTACATACAGTAAGAGGTAGTATAACAGTGAAAACAGTAATAACTCAAGTTGTCAAAGTTTATACTTGCAAGCATCTGGGTCAAGTTGGCCTATTTTGGTCTCATGAGGCCAGAAAAACACTGCGCGGCTGTGAGTGTGGTGGGCAGGCAGCAAGGTATTCGTCCATCCCTGGGAGGGCCCAGGCCCTTGTTCTATGGAGCCACGTCGTCTGGGGGAAGACCATCTACGTATTCGATCAGCGGTCTCCAATGTGAATAAAATTTGTCAGAGGAGCCCCGCAGGGTGAATTTAATTTTTTCCAATTTAAGCAAAAATAAAATGTCTTCAAGCCAAGCTTTAAATGAAGGTGGCTGAGAGGTTTTCCAAAGAAAAAGAATCCTCCTACGAGCAATTAACGAGGCAAAAGCGATAACATTGGATTGGGTGACCGACATATCTAGCTCATCCGGTGGTCTACCAAAGATTGCAATATGAGGGGATGGACAGATTCTCACCTTCAGAATGTCCGAACACATATTAAAAAAGGAGTACCAGAAACCAGATAGTTTGGGACAAGTCCAGCAAACATGTTTTTAAATGGCTGCAGACTACTGAAAGCGACCCGGATTAAACGCTAGTCTAGCAGATGTCAAACAGAAAAAAAATAGAAAAAAAGAGGGAAACTAACTAAAGCAGCATACAACCTAAAATGTATTTTCCTGGTTCACTTTTGACGGGGAGGAGAAGGCAGGTGAAGTGACACTCACATCTGACTTATAGGCTACTCAGCTGCTGCAGCTGCACTGACGCTCTGCCCCTCTCTGTGACGAGCGGCTTGTCCAGTCGTATGCAGTGGTTTGCGCAAACAGATGCGGGATTCCCACAATCCTGCACCCAATTTCAGACACTGATTGTACAGAAAGTGGGGCTCCTGGGCGCACACCAGCGATTTTTGTTTGTGTTTGTTGTTGTTTTGTGAGGGCTACAGACAGAGGTGTAGTGCTATCTTGAGAAGTGGGGGAACGCACCTATTATGCGGAATTCCCCCCTCCCCCAGCACACGCACAGGTCCCCCCGCACGCACACACACTACACTGACACACACGACTTAACTTATTGTGTCCTAGACACTGCAGAAGTAGCCCATGACAGAGTCAGTTATCACAAACAGCTAAGCTAAACAAGTCTCAAGCATCACACAAGTTATACAATACAAGGCATAATTGATCATCATTTGGCACGGCGGCTGGCATTTTTAGTAAGTAACTTACCATTTTGTGGCGAATTCTGGCGATGCAAATTGCAATCTGGTGATTAACGCTAACTTTTGATTAGCGTTAATTGAAAAGAAATCTCGGTAATGTAACGTGCACTCCATAGTAAAATTTACACCGCTTGCGCATGTGCAGAAACTGAGAAACCGGACCGGTGTGCTTCCGTGCGTAGCTGATTTGGCCCACCCATTTACTGTTAGGAACGATATGATTGGTCAATTTTACTGTCATGTGATCCTACAACTCCTATGTGAACAGGTGACCTACTGTCCACTGACTGGTCAGGCTGCGTCACATAAACAGTAAACATTTAAAATAGTAGCCTAAGCACTGCCACATTAATCAATTGCTCATTAGAAATTAAGCAAATTAAACTTATAAAACTATGAACACTTCATGAAGGGCTGGTTTATTCAAAATAGTTCAATAAATCAGTGCAATATAATAGTATAGTGGTGAGTAAAGCAAATCTACCAGGTGGCTGGTGCTAATTTTGTAGTCGTCATCAATGCTGCTAGTACTAGCAGCTAGCGTCAGAAGCTAACCAACCTACCTGACTGTTAGCTCCAGGCTTAAGGGGGTGTGTGCCTGCCTGGTGCCAAAACAGCTTTTAACATTGTTTCTAAATGATTGTAAACGTACCTTTTTAGCAACTGGTCCGAAAAATGAAAGGATGTTTGGCTGCCTTTTCATCTTTACTTGTTATCGTGAGGTACTGGGAGAAAAAAAACATATTTTGATGCTGAAAATGGCACTAGCTAGTTAAGGTGGAGTGTTTCCGTCTTCGTTCAAGCCACGAGTTGATACCATGTGAATCATTCAGCCCACCTTAAATATAGACGAATGACAACTTTGTCCAGATTCACTCGTTTTATTGGCTCGACATACACACACACACACACGTTGACACACACAAAACACTGCTTGGAGAAGTATGGGAACGCCGTTCCCCCGCGTTCTACCGGCACTACACCTATGGCTACAGAGCGCCCTAGCCAAACTGGCGCCCCAGGCAGGAGGCTGTTTCGCCTGTAGGGTGAGCCGCCGGCCCTGAGGAGGAGGGAGGGGGGAGAATGTTGTGTTTGTACTACTCTGCGGCCCCGCTGCAGCTCTGCTCTGCGCTCGAAAGGAAAAAGCAGAGGTGCACTGCACCTTTGGACAAGAATCACGAACAAATCCCAAACGAAAATTAAAAACTGAGTTCATAGATTTCTAGAGGACAAGTTTGACAAGTTAATAACATGTTTACCTCAATGCAGAAATCTCCCATTGTGATTACATTAGAGCGTGTTCAGAGCGGGGGGTTTGTCCTGACTATTGTGCTGTGCTGCGGCCCGGCGATAACCAGGCTCGCATCACCAGGCTCATTTAACTATACACACATACATGGCAATAAAGTAGTTTGCCACTGAATGACCAAATTGATATAACTTTCAACCATTTTGAGCAACGCTGTTTCCATACAGGCCACCAGCGTTGGCTAGTTGTTGATATTTATAAAGATTTTGTAGCTCTCAAATAACTTTTTTTTAGGCCGTGGGCAGAGAACTGTCATGGCATCGATTTCCGGTAAGAAAATTCTGTCTGAGCACAGCCAAAGAGTATAGTGAGACAAGAGTGACATTCATTTCTTGGTTTTTACCATAGGTTTTTTCAAATCAAGCAGCATGCCGTTCTGCCAGAAATCTGGGGGGGTTTAGTCCTGGAGGCTGTACCACGAATGTTGTATAAGAAGATCCAGGATCTGTCCCTTGATCTGGTTTGTCTAAACCAGATAATTGGCATCTAGCTGAATTTTTGTTAACTTGTACCTCGTTAAGTGGAACCAGGTTTTTCTAATCAAGCTGAGAGCTCGTGCACATGAAAATGCCCGTGCACAGGAGCGCATGCCCGCAAAAGAGGCGTGGTTTTTAACAACTGCCAATCACAATGCAATATGGACTGCTCCAACTTCTACAGCGCCAGACACGCCTATTTCCTCATTCATTGAAACCGCAAATCGTGAAGCTTTACTACTGTATGTCAGAATAAAAATCCGCGTTGGATATTATTAGTCTGTTCCCGAATGACTGTCTAAAGTTACCACTTTTATCCACATCAGTAATTTCTTTGAAGAGCGGTTTCAGCCTCCACGTAGGCTATCTACAGCAGCTCAATTCACCCTCTCAATAAACTCAATAAAACCGGCATGTCTTTTCTGCGAGTGGAAGCAATGTGTAATCTATCTCAGTCCAAAATCCGTACGTATAGACCATTTAGGCTCAATGAATAATAATGATCTCATGATGCGTTTAGTCGCACTGATTGAATAATTCCTATAGGCTAATCAATAAAAAAAGAATGATAATAAAATTAAAAAAGGCTTCTGAACTGAATCGACACGGTACGTGCGGGCATAGATTTAATTTATAAAAAATAGCCTATTTTGTGGTCACATATATAGGCTATTGTCAGCAGAGTCGCATATCTCCATATTTCATATGCTGGAAATATGTGTCAGCCTCTGTTAATTTGAGTACAATCTCGCCAAGTAGAAATCGCACAATTGGAGTGAGTAGGTTGATAAGTAAAAATATATATTTTTTGTTTTATTTTATAATTACACAAAGGGAGAGTATGGACTATCCATCCCACATAAAATTGAGTCGTTTTATAACCAGTAAATAGGTATATTTAGCGATTTAAAAAATCAAGATTTCAGTCTTGAGTCGCCTAGCTGAGGGGGAGGAGAAGTAGATTTGCACATGCAAATCTACTTCTCCTCCCCCTCAGACTGGCCAAGACTATTCTTTTGTCCTCAGCTTTCAGCCAATCAGGTGACCTGAAGAACAGCTGATAAGCCATGTGGAGCCGGCTTCCTCTCTCATGCTTTTGTTTACTGAGATGGAGGACATTGAAGCACAGCGAGTTGCAGATTTCCTGAACAGACTTTAGATTTATGGAGTGGATTCGTTCTTGATTATATGCATGCTGACGTTGCTCCTCCTCCGGAATCTGAAGATGACGAAAATGATGACGAAGACAATGTTATTAACACATTGAGTGCCAGCGACGCCATATGGCGTCAAGAGAAATTTACCGTACGCTGCCAGCGACGCCAAATGGCGTCAATAACTCCAAATTGTTTTTTTGACGGGGGGGGGGGGGGGTGTCGATCTAAGCCTCTTACATCGCCTCTTACAATATGAGAGCTATTGAATGTGTCTAACCTATTTTACAGAACCCTTAGGTGGCGACAGCGCTCTCCAGATGAGAGAACGTGGAGTAAAACACACAGAAGAAGTCGTTGGGGAAAAGGAAATCGCATCGCATCCGTCCGTATGCAGCTGCTTCATTGAAGCATAACGTTAGCTGTGCCTGGAGCAGCCAATCTGCTGTCACAATTGAGCACCTCCGTGTCCGCTGCTACAGCCCATCCGCATGTGGAGTTGTTATTATTCTCAACCGGAAGCATGGGAGCTGGTGACAAATACACGCGGCTGTAAAAAAGCTGGATGTAGCGGACTTTTCAGTGCAGAGCACACGCAGAGCAAACGCACTCACAGCAGAGCCCAGAGAAACACTCCTCCCACAACGGGGGGGGGAGGAGGAGGGGGGGTGGGGCACGCAGGGCACTACAGCATACAACAGACCCAGGCAGCTGCAGCAGGCTCGATGCACAGAGAGCAAACAAGCTAGAATATGCTATCTGATGCCCACCAGCAGTAAATCAAGACCAGCAAGAAGGTGTAGGGTCTGCGCACGCAGGGGCCAGCGCTGCTGGTTGCAGCTAAAAAATATTATTTGGCCAAACAAAATTCCTTTGTTTTCACTCTTTTATTGAAGGAAATTATTTTTGAGGTGTCATTACATCAGAAAATATTAGCAATGAGTCAATGATGTGCTTGAAATGCTTCCTTTCACAAAAGGCTGAATATCTCAGGTTTCTAGAAAAAAATGGCTGTTTTTGGTCAAATCAAGCTATCTTCTCCGGCTCATAACTAAAGAACGGAAAATGGGATCAATAAACTTTTTTTTGCAGGTGATAGAAGAGAATCTCATCGTTATTTGTGCGTGTTCAGTGTTTACAGTAATTATTAAAGAAATTATATGACTGTTTTAAAATGCATTGCGGCCTATGTGGCACAGTACAGCACCTTTTGCCCAAGGGCCGTGGCACTCAAAGTGTTAACTACGAGAGCGAGGCAGAGGACATTGTGAATGAGAGCATCGATAAGGTTTTGAGATCAGTTGATCATCAATCTATTGATGAAGAGTATGAAAAAGAAATGGAAAGAATACGACATTTTGTCTGTGAATGCGAGCAAAGGAGAAAGGAAAACTCAGATGGACAGGCGTCCTGCAGTAATAGATTGAATCCAGACTTTATGTACCGCACTACATTGAATACAGCCTCTTTGTCACATAACGAGAAGGACATGTTCATTATGGGAACCCTGTTGACATCAATGAATGATTCCGATATGACTCAATGCACAAAGCAAATTAACAAAAAAGAAAGTTACACAGGACGAGCTACACGCTACATGGCACTGCTGTCTGTAGGAGTACGTTCTGCTTTGTACTCGGGTAAGTTTGTATTTATAAAACCAAATCTTAATGTGGTGTGTGTGTGTGTGTGTGTGTGTGTGTGTGTGTGTGTGTGTGTGTGTGTGTGTGTGTGTGTGTTGTGCTACCGTGTGCAGCTAGTTTCTGCTTTGTCAAAGAGGAGAGGTTAAGATGAGACGCGCTATTGTTAACGATGCCGCCATTTTGCCGCGAAAGAAACAATAGGACAGAATCCAGCATCAGTAAAAGCCTTCTGCAATCCATTGTCAAATCTTACAAGGACAATGGCGGGGTCCCACGCCAGCGTAAGAAACACCAGCGGACAAACAAGAACTTCCTCACCACTGAGGACATCAACAGAGTCGTGCCATTCATATCAAACTATGCAGAAGACCACGCTTACGTCCTACCTGGCCGGCACCCTGGGCACAGGGATTTCAGTGCAAAGCTTCTGCCTACGAATGTCACAAAATCTTCAGTGTGGCGCCTCTACAAAGATGCTGTGGAAACGCTCGGTAAGTGCTTACTTTATTAGTTATGTTCAATGCCTATGGGATCATGATTATCATTGTGTACTATTGCATCTCTCTTTTTAATCTGATCACATACTTTTCATTTGGCTATTCTGTCTATTCTGTGATATTCCTGTGATTCTTTTGATAACTAATGGAATAAATAATGTGATATGTGCTATTGCCTCCTCCAATCTAATACTCATGAAAATATTCTTTTTTTAGGCAAGTCTGTTGGTCTGTGCAGCTTCGAAAGGCTGTGGAAGTCATTGCTCCCCCATATTGCCAACACAAAACCAGCGACAGATCTGTGCAGTGCCAACTTAACAACAGAGCAATCCAGCAGACTGCCAACATGCTAGATGAGATGAAATCAGACTGAAAATGCACAGCAATCATCTGGAGCTCGTTGGGAAGGAGCGCGCACTTTACCAGCAGATGACAGCAGCCTGTAAAAACACGTCAACAGTTGAAGTTGGCATTTGGCAAGTCAAAAGGGCCTGCCACCCTGCCCATCACCATGCACTACAGCTTTGATTTTGCACAGCAGGTGAGATTGTTTTTCTCCATCACATGATTACAGCACACGCACACACACAAAATACAAATCATGACGTTTACAAACTCACTCGCTCATGTTGATTTTGTATCTAATGCCTTTTCTGTATCTCCCAGGTGCATTACCCTTCGGACCCACAGCAACCCGGCCCAATGTATTTTTTGACTCCACGCAAGTGTAGCATTTTTGATGTCCACTGTGGGGGCATGCCAAAGCAAGTGAATTATCTAATTGATGAAGGAATGGCTTGGAGCAAGGGCAGCAATGCAGTCATCAACTACGTGGATCATTTTTTCAAAACGTACGCAGTTGGAGAAACAGACGTGGAGCTTCACTGTGACAACTGTAGCGGTCAGAACAAAAACAATTTTGTTTTATGGTATGCGTACTATCCACAAACTTCATTTCAGACTAGGCCTCCACTTCCTGATTGCAGGCCACACAAAGTTTGGCCCTGACTGGTGTTTTGGAATGTTCAAGCAGTGCTTCAGGAAGACCAAAGTGTGCACTTTGGCTGACATTGAGAACGTGGTGGAGGCCAGCTCTCCTGTTGCACACGTAAACATCCCCCAACTGGTAGGATGAGAGGATGGCACCGTGTTAGTTAAAACCTATGACTGGCACCAACGTCTGAGTCAGTACTTCCGAAGGCTGCCACAGATTAAAAGTTAAAACCAGCACTTGAGGTAATTATCATTCTTAGTATTTTAATTATCAGGCAAGTATTTTGTGAAAATGACAGATGGCAATATTTTAAATGTGCTCCCTTTCTTCGATTCTGTTACAGCTTTGATGCCCAGAGACCTGGTGTGGTTGTGGCCAGGCAACACCGTGATGCAAAACCAGTCGAATTTCAGCTGCTACGTGACACAGATAATCTTCCGCCCGAATATGGTGAAAAAGATAATGTGCAGACCCCGCCCGGACCGGACATGGCCAGGCAGAAGTACCTTTATGAGAAGATCAGAGAATTCTGTTCTGATGCAGCAAAAGACATCACATGCCCACCACCTGCTGCTTCGCTCCCTCTGCGCATGTAGACAGTTACTCAGAACCTGCGCTGGAGCTGGGCTCTCTGACAGTGGTGTCGGAGAAGAGAACGCTGATCCCACCCATAACGCCTCACTAAGAAGAGATAGCTGTGCCTTAGTTACGCCACATGTAATGTGCAAGTTGATTTAATGACACGTACTGTACATTCTACTTTATTCAACTTTATTCTCTTATTTTATTTTACTCTATTGCATTGTATTGCATTGTATTTTATTGTATTGACTGTATTATCTATACTATACTGTGTTATTCTGATTCTGATTCTGAATTCACGATTGACAGTCCAATAAATGCCTTTTAGGATAATGACATTTTTGTCTTCTTTTCACTGTTCATTTAGAACTAACTGAATGGTATATTTTCACGTTATTTCTTTTTCTAGTCCACAGAAATGGAAAGAATATTCAATATCAATGACCAAAACAGTCCTACATTCTATTATATTAAATTATAATAATAATAATATAATGTAAAATATAATTATAGTGAAACTAAGTATCCCCCTTTTTGCTGGGATTCTCCTGGAACCCCACAAAAGACAGCACTGTCCCATCTGTCAGTGGACTGATGACAGCTGGGAGTGGTCAACAGAGTTGGGGTCCGTTACTCAAAAAAGTAATATATTACACATTACACATTACTTTCAAAAAAAGTAATGCCTTACTTTACTTGATTACTCCCTGGCGAAAGTAATTCGTTACACTACTCGTTACATTACTTTTGCGTTACTCCGTAACATCGCCTGAGATGCATTGTCACGTAATTTGCCAGTTAACAATACAATATTAATCCTTACATATATGCCCATATTAGCACAAATCTCTATCGTAATAAGGTAGGTTGCAAAACTTTTCCTGTCTGATGGTGGCTGTCCGTTCCCTGCCATCTGTATTTTGCTCAATATGTTTCTGAAAAATGGCGATTTCATTCTACTGTTGAAACTGGCAACATTTCCTCTACCATGTAGGAGGAGGCAACACGCCTGTCCATCTCTGATTTTGATGTTACCTGGTGAAAAGAAAGCTTTTGCTGCTTGCTTGGGGTCGAGGCAGGCGACTCAGCTTGGGTCTGCAACCAGCTTTGTGTTAGCATGTTTCCACTGCAGATGCTTTGAGAGGTTTATGTTGTAGGCTACCGTAGCTAGCTGCTTCTGTCCAGGGCGTTTGCAGTTTCACATTCTTGTCCTTCCGCGCAACAAAAACTTGTTGTAGAAGACGGCGCTTTTTGGCAGATTTCTGGCAGACTGTTACGGAACATACGCACTGCGCCCACTTCACTAGAACACGTTGTATTTACAAGGGGTATTTACAGACCCCATCGCTGTATGTGGGTTTCTCTTATGGTTTACGTTTACATTTAATTTAATTTAATTTTGTCCAATATTCAGATATTCCAGAATTGCATGTTGTGTTAAAATACATATTATTTATATCTAACACTCTTTAGCCTGATTTAATTGTAAAACAGAGTGTAAAAAGTTATGCAAAGCCTTCTGGGAAATTTAACCCGTGGAAGAGGAAAGTGGGCGGAGTTCCCAGCATGCCCTGGGGGTACTGTGTTTTTGTGTCAATTGTTTGTTTGTCAATGTGTTTTGGAGGTTAAAATGATTTATTGTTCTATATGCATGATGTTACTTAGTTATCTGATAAGCTATGTGTCGACTAATAGTGCTGTTCTGCATGCTAATACAAAGTTGAAATATTGGCACCATGATTGATTCTGCTGTGCAGTTAAATGACCCGTCTGATGGGACACAGGATCTGCTATTAAAACGGAGATCTTTTCTCTCTATACTTATCTTGCTAGTACGCATGTAACGAGGTAAGCGTTTGATTAGTAACTGTAATGTGATTAGTGCACTTAGGTACAGTAGTGCCTTACACTACTCGTTACCGACAAAAGTAATGTGATTACAGTAACGCGTTACTTTGTAACGTGTTACCCCCAACTCTGGTGGTCAATGTAAATGAGCAGCCATTGTTCACTCCCCCCTTCAGCTGCCTGGCCCAGAGGTGAGAAGTGGCCGATCTTTGAGGCTGCTTTTCTCTACATCTTGATTTGAGGTGTAACAACATTCAAATGAGCATATCTTCTTCAATTATTTTCAGATTTTGATGTGTGACACATTATTTGCAAGCTTAGAGTGAACAGAAAAATGACCTCGGCGAGATTGTACTCAAATTACTAGCGGCTGACACATATGAAGTTCAATCACATCATACAGGCCAAAAGCAACACAGTTGCAGCTGCAAAATGCAGGAGTAGCCTAGATATGAATAATCTGTGTGCAGGCGATCCCATATTAAATTGCTTAGATGTAGTAGGCTAGCATGAATGACCATTTCCAACCCAACGTCAGCCTCAGCTCCATTGCGCACACGGCACCGTGCACTTTAGAGACGTTTATGTAACCATTTTATGCCGGTTTAGTGATATTTCTCCACTCACCATTCAGCTGCAATCGATCGGCGGGGTCAAACAACGTATCTAGGCTACTTGAGAGCACAAAAATGAATATATAAAAACATATTCCAAAGTGGGAAATAGGGCTTAATTTAAATGTAGCCTGCAACAAGTGCAAGGCCTTAGTCCTTGATTAATTCAACAGAAGCCTTTTTTTTCCTTTTTTCTTTTTCTTTTTCATTTGAATGCAATGTATTTTTCATATGGGGACAATATGAATGAAACTCGCTGTTTCCAGAGAGCTGATTTGTCTTTCATGGGTTTTGATCTTATCCTCTGAACTTAACCTGCTACAAAGCAGGTTAGCCATAGAGCATAAGTTGCTAGGGTGATCTATCTCGATAAGAAGTTAACTAGCGTCGTGGTACGGCAAAACTAGGGTTAAACCTGAAGTTACCTCGCTAAGCCACTAATCTTGTTTCGTGGTACACCCCTCTGCTTTAAGGGTTACATGTTTTCAACTTTACAATAAGGGTCACAAAAAACATTGATAAATGCTTAATTATGGTTAAGTAATGCTTATTCAGAACTCATTCATTACTTTTTTTAAGATTAGTTTTGCAGCATTTTTGCCTTTATTTTATAGGACAGTAGGCAGACAGGAGGGGTGGGGAGAGTGAGAGGGGATGACATGCGGCAAAGGACCACGGGTCAGATTTGAACCCAGGTCGGCCGCGCGAAGGACTATGCCTTTGTGGTATGTGTTCTACCAGGTGAACCACCTGCCACCTGCCCATTCAGCATGCTTATGAAGTGTTACTTAAGGATATATGTTCTCAACTTCACAATAAGGGTCACAAAGAGCATTAATAAATGCTTAATTACAGTTAAGTAATGTTTATCGAACATGCACAAAGATGTACAACATAGAAGATAGAACATGCACAAAGAACAGCAAACAATAGGTTAGGGCCACATGAAAGAACCAGCAAACCTCAATGTCATGGCATACATGTTAATTAACATATTCATCAACCATTTACTAATATTAGTTAGTACCAATTAACATGTTAAACCCTTTATAAATGTTAACAAGATACATTAATTAATTAAGCATTGCCCATTAAGCATTCACCAACCATTGATTAATATTATAGAAAAGTGTTACACATAATGCTAATTAAGGCTTAATTCATGTGAATGTTAATTCAGGGTAAATTAATGCAAGCATTAACATTGATTAACCCTTACTTAATGTACCCTTATTGTAAAGTGTTACCCTTGTAATGTTGGTGATCTAAGAATGCAAACTTCCTCTACTGTCAGACCCCGTTTTTTTTCACTGTTAGGCCACAGGCCTTCTTTTTTTTTTACAGATTATATGAAGTGCAGATTGTAAACTTTCAAATTATGTCATACAGTGAGATCAAAAAAATAGTTGAAGAGGATGGTTAATTTATTTGAATGTTTGTAGGCTAATCCTAAAATCAACATTCAGAGAAAATAACCCTGAAAGTTAGTGAACAAGCTCAGTTTGCTACCAAATTATACCTGTAAGTATTTAGTGATCCTAAAACTGTTTGTTATATTGAATGCATACTTCAACATCTAAACTTGTGGAATATGAAGATCACCAGACCATGTCACATATTTAGAACATGTAAGAAGCAGAGGACTTTTATTTTCAAAAACTGCGGCACAGTGTGCTCCACACAGGCATGGAAAAGGAGGAAGTCCGATATTGGGAGGTTTTTCCTCTCAAAAAGTCTCAAAACCAAGTAAGTTGGAGTTGTGTTCACAGCTATGAGCCACTAGGTACGTAGCCTAATGTTTTCAACTTTTGCCTATTTTAGAACTGTTGTTTTCTAGTAGTTTATGAAGTAATCATAGGTAGCCTTGATTTCTTAGATTTTCCTGGTGGGGGACCCCCAGCTTAAAAAGTGGCCTGACTGGGGCTATATTTCACACTATTTCTCGGGCTGAATCATTTTCCCAGTCCGGCCCTGACACTCGTCCTTCATCACTGTGGATAAATCGACATCTAATTTCGGATCCCAGGGTGAGATTCAGATATTAGCTTTGAAAAGTCTCATATAAGCTCTACTTCAGGCACTCACCTTGCATGTGTAATGTGCTGTAGAGGCTGAGAGGGTCGGCCTCCTCGTACATGTGATCGTCCGCCTGCCTCACCGACATCTCCATGAGGACAGAGTGGTCCTCAGCTTCTCTAGGAGGAGCTCTTTTATGCTGCGTACCTTAGGGGAAACCAAACTGCTCTGGGGAGGAAGTATCTGTTTTGATGCTGAGACAGACCAAACTCAGCATCAAAACACGTGCATTGTGGCAAGTTCATTGAATGGGGAAGTTGTGGGTGAGTGGTCACAGAGACCCGTTTGCCTCATCAAATTCAGGCTTTTAACACTGTAGAATTACACTGAATTGCCCACCATGTACATTACCAGTCAAAGGTTTTTCTTTATTTTTACTATTGTCCACATTTTAAAAATAACAATAAAGATGTCAAAACTATGAAATAGCACAAATGGAATTATGCAGAGTCCATAAGAGTGTTAAACAAATCAAAACTATCTCATATTTTAGATTCTTTAAAGCCACCCTTTGCCTTGAGGGAAAGGCTTTGAGAAGAAATTCATATGGGCATCAGATTTCAAGCAACCTTTACATCAACAATGGCTTTTCAACACACATAATGTTTCATTTGAAAAGTTATCAATATGGAACTATAGGTGGTGTGCTGCCAACAAGAAGCTTCCAGGACATTGTAATGGGAGAACTTTGATACATTAAAGGGATAGTTTGGATTTGTTGCACACTGTTGAATGCAGCCGGCACGGTCCCAGTGTGGAGACCACACTTAGCTGATTAAAGCTTCATCCTTTGGCATCACAATTTTTAAAGAGGGTAAGGAGGAGCAGACCGCCATTGTTGTGTCTTCTTCTCCCCACCTGGGACCTTCAGGTGGTGCTCAGGACTCTGTCTGCCTCCTTTCAAGCCTTTGTGGGGCCTTGAGCTGTGGCTCCTCTCTTTGAAGACAGCCTTCCTTTTGGCTGTTTTTGCAGCCAAGCGAGTGAGTGCTCTGTCTGTGGACAGGGTTTGTCTCAGGTTTTGAGGAAGGAGATGTGTTGGTCTCTCTCTTTCCCAACCGGGCTTTTCTACCTAGGGTTCTGACTAGGGGGTTTACCTCTAGACCCCGGGTACTGGATGACTTTCATCCTCCCTCGCACCCTTTTTTGATGTTGCTGCAGAGCTAGCAACATCAAAAGATGTAAGCCACATCCACTTTCAGTCTAAACTCCATCCACTTTCCATTACAGTCACTCCCCCTCCAAGTACAGATATAGATACAGATAATTTAGTTGGTTAAACAGATACAGAAAATAGTGTGCTCTTCCTATTGGTCAGCATTACACCCTACTGTTTGTGAACAGGTTCAAGTGTGTGGGACCATATCTGACCTTCTTGTACTGTTACAGTTACTGCTGAGTTACATCACTGATTACATCATCTGTGACATAATCAGTGATTTATGACATGGTAGTGAGCCAATTAGAATTGTAGATCTAGCGATTTCTGACCTCATCACTGTCTGTGACATAATCAGTGATTTATGACATGGTATTGAGCCAATTAGAATTGTAGATCTAGCGATTTCTGACCTCATCACTGTCTGTGACATCATCAGTGATTTGTGACATCATCGGCCACGCCTTATTGTCTTGTTTGTTTTATTATAAAAGCGAGGGGTCAAACCCAAACAGTTTTGGAGGCGATCGGAGCAACGTCACATCTTGCAACTCCAGACAGACAGCTAGTCTCTCACACACACACACACACACACGCACGCACGCACGCACGCACGCACGCACGCAAACACGCACGGATGCACGCACGCACGCACGCACGCACGCACGCACGCACGCACACACACACACACACACACACACACACACACACACACACACACACACACACACACCTCCAATTATAGTAGTAGGATTTGAAGACTATTAAACTAAAGAAGACCCCCTCCATGTTTTAAGATGTATAAACACTATAGTTTAATAATCTGTGTGATTTTTCCACTAAAAAGGTGCATACATACATACATAATGTGTGACAACTGGGAGAGCGCAGAGATGGGCAGTATTTTAAATATATGTATTTAAAATTTAAAGTATTTTAAATACATGTATTTAAAATACGTTTTTCAAATACATACTTTCAGACGTATTTTGTGTATTTTAAATACATAAAATACTTTTTTCTTTAATTTTATGTATATTCTCAAATTGACACATTTTTAACATTGACACAGGTTTAAACTGTGGAAAAACAAACAAACACAAATTGTTACCCTCAGAACAAACTCAACCACAAATCAGAGGCAGAGTAGGGTGGGTCTTGAGTCAGACTTCACCTTACTTCTTCGTCTAAACTACTATGAAGCCTTGTATTGGTGGAAATTCCCCCAGAGATAAATTAATAAATTGATGATTAGATATTGCATGCGCTGGCCTATCTGCAAATGAAACAGTTTACTGCATATTCAAACTAGGGCTGGGTATCGAGTTTCGATACTTACTTGGCACCGAAATGAAAACATCGATACTAAGGGGTATCGAAGCCTCCCTTGTCAATCGATACCAATTTTCGATACCAAAACAAAACAGTGTCATTGAGCCTATAAGCATGCGACATGCTTGCACACCACGCTCTAATACGGCTGGTGATTGGCTGTCATGTAGAAGCATGCAGGGAAAGTTACGCCCACTTTAGCCGGTGTGGGTTTGTTGTGAGGCAGGCAGCGTGCGGTGCGGAGACAAGTGGAACTGGGACTGGTTTCCACAGACAAGAGAAATAATCGAGAGGTGGGTCAGCTTACCGCAAGTTTGTTGTTGATGTTAGCGGTTATCAGATCCCTCAGTCTGACAGTCTGGCTGTGAGTTGTAGCTAGCATTAGATCGTTTAATTAATTGGCGTGGTAACGTTATGCGCAAGCGGGCATTGTGTATTTTTAGCAACTCGTTAACAAACGCTGATGTCATGATAGTTTGTTGAATGTAAATGCGATTCACTTTGTGCCATTAAGGCTATATTGATAGGCTAGTCAATGCTCAACTATTGTCTTCCATGCATGAAGTGGAGCTGTCTCATCAGTTTTAACAAGAATGACGTTCTGTTGCAGCAGTGAGCATTAAAAGTTTAAACACTGATCTGCAACGCTAGCGTTAGATGTTCAATTAATTAGTGTTAAAGGAACACTCTACCCATTTTCAACTAGCTTTGTATCATTAGAACATCAGTAGTATATCAGAAAACTGTAAACGGTTTTGAAGTCTGTCATTTAATTTGACAGTTATTGAGTGTTAAAGTGTGGACCAGTGACATCACTGGTCCACACTAACTCAAATGAATAACTCATTAACTCAAATCAACTCTCAATAACTGTCAAACTAGATGAATGATGAATAGTTTGACAGTTATTGAGAGTTGATTTGAGTTAATGAGTTATTCATTTGAGTTAGTGTGGACCAGTGATGTCACTGGTCCACACTTTAACACTCAATAACTGTCAAATGACAGACTTCAAAACCGTTTACAGTTTTCTGATATACTACTGATGTTCTAATGATACAAAGCTGGTTGAAAATGGGCGGAGTGTTCCTTTAACGTTATATGCAAGCGGGCAGTTATCGCCCATTATGTATTTTTAGCAACTCGTTAACAAACGCTGATGTCATGATAGTTTGTTGAATATAAATGGGATTCACTTTGTGCCATTATTGATAGGCTAGTCAATGCTCAACTATTGTCTTCCATGCATGAAGTGGAGCTGTCTCATCAGTTTGGACAAGAATAGCGTTCTGTTGCATCAGTGAATATTAAACACTCATTTGCAACTCTCCGTTTTGCACTGAAAACTATTGCACTGATGTATTTGTTTTACATTTCTTTCCTTTGTAGTACTCCAATATTTTTTTGTAGGGACAGCAATAAGTTTAGACAACTTAAAGTTATGTTAAATACAGTAGGGTTTTTTTTCTGCTGTAAAACTTGAAAAAAAAAACTAAAGATTTGTATCATAATTGTCAATGTGTAATGCAGTTTTATTTTTGTTAAAATGGATTTTTCTAAAAATTGGTATCGAAAAAAGTATCGTTCAGGAACCGGTATCGAAATCAAAGTATCGAAACGGTATCGATATCGAAAAATTTTGAACGATACCCAGCCCTAATTCAAACCAGTGTATCATATTAGAAAGACACAACTAATTATCTTCTTAATTAAAATTGGCAAAGTGGGTGGCAGTGTGTGTGGCGGCAGTGTGGGTCCCGATTGTGATGTCATCAGTGATGTCACTTGAGCAATTGTGATGTCATCAGTGATGTCACTCGAGCAATTGTGATGTCATCAGTGATGTCACTCAAGCAACTGATGGCTCAACTGTGATGTCATTCAGACAGTTGTGATGTCATCAGTGATGTCACTTGAGCAACTCTGATGTAGTATGAGCCGATGGCGCACAGTTGCACGATGGCGCGGAGGGGTGGGCGGCGTCTGTCTGTCTGTCAGTCATGATTTTGGGAGCCCGTGGAGCTGGCGATTTCCATAACTGCAGCCATGGCACAACATCTCCAGGGATACTGTTATGCAGGGGCTTAGCTATGGGTGGGCCTGGCTGGGACTAGGCCCACCCACTTCGTGCCTAGGCCCATCCAATCACGAGACTAAAACTTCCTAAATGGTCGACATTACTGTCTTTCAGAGGCTGTAATGGGCTCATGTTTAGAGATAGACTGAGGGTCCTGCTATTATATGAATGTAGAAGACCTGAGGCTGCATTGGTGCCAACCCTGTCATGTTACCTTGTCGGGAAGGGGGCTAAATAATGCTCTAAATTTAGGTTAGATTTTGCCGAGGCAAAAAGTGGTATGGGCGTTTTCAAAGGGGTCCCTTGACCTCTCACCTCAAGATATCTGAATGAGAATGGGTTGTAAGGGTACCCACGAGTCTCCCCTTTACAGTCATGCCCACTTTAATCCTATGCAGTTTTGCAAAAAACAATTTCTTTTTTGCATGTAGTATAAATGTTTTATTTGCACCTATTCTATTTGAATATTTGGTAACACTTTATAATAATGTTCAGTTGTAAGTCATTTATAAGCCTTTAGTTAATATGAACTAATCATTTACAAAATATGAATATACATTTGTAGATGATTAATAAATGTTATGTTAACATATACAAATGGGTTGTAAGTCATCTAAGTGTTCCTCACCTGTTGTAAATGATGTGTAAATAATTTACAATTCATTTACAAGGCTTTCTGCACCAAATAATCTAAAGTGTAAACCATGCATGACACATAAATGTGTTACATACAAGGGAGTATAGCTCTGTCAAAATTGAAGCCAATGCGGAAGTGTCCTCTTTGCCTGCAGGGGGCGACCCATTGGTTTGTGGACTCTGTTTTGAAGTCTCAAGGATGGCTTCAGTAAACACCTTCCTAGTGCGTTTATGGTCTCAATCGCTATATTCAGATTATGTTTTGGGGCGTGATTGCCAGGTCGCTTGTCCAATGATTACACAGCTCGCCGATCATGGACCAATAGCAAGCCGGGCTCTGTTGGAAACCCCTGGACTTGTGTCGAAATCCAAGATGGCAATGGCCAAAATGCCATACGTGAGGCATCAAAAAGCAGAAGTCCACAGACCAATAGGTCACCCCCTGCAGGCAATTCCAAAGAATGCAGGTTTAAGTGCACTTCCGCATTGGCTTCAATTTTGACAGAGCTACCCCCTTGTATGTAACACCAGAGGTGTAGCTTGTGAACAGGCAAGGCAGTCAACTGCTTGGGGCCCCACGCGTTTAGGGGCCCCCGAAGGCTGATTTAGAATGACATAGGAAACCTGCCTAAAGGGGGCCCCATGTCATTCCTGTCAAACAAATAATAATAATACTCAAAAAAGTTGCTTTTCAGGAATCAATCATACGGCCTTATCATGGGAGTGATGTCATTGTCAAGGATTGAAATGGCAATGGATTATCAGTGAGATGATATAAACACAAGAATACTCTCAAAGTAAGGAAGATCCTGGAGCACTCGAATTGTGATTTTAATAAGTTTCAGTGACTAACATTTCAACGCAAAGCGTCTTCTTCATCAGAGTCAAACACTCTGATGAAGACGCTTTGCGTCGAAACGTTAGTCACTGAAACGTCACTGATTTTATTTTATTTTTGCAGGCCAGGACCGGGCATCGGCCCGACGTGCCCGATTATGCAGTCCACGCCTGTCCGTGTGTGAGAGAGAGAGGGCGACATGGGGCAGACAGGGTGCTGTCTGTGACAGCCTGTCGCTGTCCATCTGCGGTGGTGCTGAACCGAGGGCTGTGCCTCGGTGCTGAAACATCTGAAGAGGCCTGGCTGGCAACCTGTGTTTTTCTTTTTCTTCTTCAGAACAAGCTTGTCTGTAAAGTGGCTTCACTGTAGGCTTTCTTGGACATAATATTACTTGGCTCAACGAGTGACAAATTGTGTTTTCGGATATAGGGGCTATCAGCTATTTTACAGTTGTGACTTAAAATGACTTTATTTAATAAAGTCAGTGGTGTGAGTGTGAGAGGAATTCAATCAATAGACAATAACATTGGTGTGTTTAAAATGAGATATTCCACTAAATATCGCTAAAACAGATTCAAACATGCAAAAAAGGCAAATTTTTCTTCGCGGCCTGGCCTGGCCTTAAAAAAAACATTTTTGATGGGGCTTCCCTAAGAGCTTCGCCCCCTCTGGGCTGATAGGTCACTCCGCCCCTGTGCAAAACATAACCTAAGAGCATAAAATACATTGAATCACATGATACATAATAGTTTCAGTTTTGTGCACTACATCATGTTTCTGTCCAGTGTGCAGTGTGCACGTACACACACACACACACACACACGCACACGCACACACACACACACACACACACGCACACGCACACACACACACACACACACACACACACACACACACACACACACACACCAAAGATAAAACATAATAGGCTACAGTGCACTGTGCATACAGGTAGTTGTCAGCAGTGGTGTAGTGGTCCCTGGAGAAGTGGTATATATACCTGCAAAGCCAAAAGGGGGTAACTCACCAGAGTATAGAACTGAGAAAAATGACTTTAAAGTTTTAACCCTAACCCTAACCCAATTACAACAAATCTGTATGGTTTATCTGTTGGCATTAAACCATGGTATTTCCTTAGGTGAATTTCCATATTTGTCATTAGACCTGTTCACATCTGCATTTTCTACAAATTGGGCTAAATTTGCAATGGTAAATCAAAGCCACATGTGAGATATCACAAGTACTTTTATTAAAACACCAACCAAAATAAAATGCAAAGAGAGGTTTCCTTCTCTGTTGTCTCTAACTATTGGTGCTTTCACAAAATATTTACACAATGACATTTTTTATAAATAATCATCAATAACGTGGATAAAGACTTCGATGATGATGATGACGTCGATGATTGTCAAGTCAAGTCAAGTCAAGTTTATTTATATAGCCCTAATTCACAAGCATGTCTCAGAGGGCTTCACATAAAATATGTCTAGCTAATTCTAGCTGACACAACAGTAGCAAGAATATACAGAATAAAGATAACATTTTGAACAATTGATAGAGAAATATAGAAAATATAGAAATGAAGGAGAGAGCAGAGGAGAGAGCAGGAGAAGGGAGGAGAGCAGGGGGAATGTGAGAGAGTGATGGGGTGGGGAGGGAATGGGAAATGTTGGAGGGTATAGGAGGTGGGGAAGGAGCAAGAGGAGAGAGCAGGAGAGGGGAAAGGGGGGGGAGCGGGGGTGTGTGGGGGAGAAGAGAGCAGGGGGAGGGAGGAGGTGGGGAGAGAATGGGAAATGTGGGAGAGGAGAGAGCGTATGGAAGAGTATGGGAGTATAGAGGAGTATGGGAGACTAAATGGAGAGAACAGGGAAAGGAGGGCTAGCTGACACAACATTAACAAATTACAGTAGTAATAATAACACATCAAACAATTATATGATAGAGAAATATAGACACACATCTTGCAAACGGACATATGTCGATTTCTTAGCAACCATACTATGCCTAATTTAATTGGCTGCAAGCCTTTAGTAGTGAGTCCCTTTGCCAAATAAACACATGTTCACATATAGAGCTTATGGGTGCCTCGCTTTAGGGAAGAATGGGTGCCATGCTTTAAATAGTGGCGGAATATTGGAGGGGATAGAATGGGTGCCATGCTTTGGAGTAGAATGTGTACTATGCTTTAGAGTAGTGGGGGAAGGGGGGAAGAGGAGAGAGCAGGAGAGTGGAGGAGGGAGGGAGAGCGGGGGGATGTGGCGGAGGAGAGGGCAGGGAGAGGTTGGAGGTGAGGAGAAAATGGGAAATGTGGGGGAGGAGAGAACAGAGAAAGAGAGGTGGGAGGGTGCAGGGGAGGGAGAGCAGGGGGAATGTGAGAGAGGGGAGAGCAGGAAGTGGCAGGGAATGGGGAAAAATTAGGGAGAAGGAGAAGGAGCAGAGGAGGGGAGAAAGAGGAGAGAGCAGGAGAAGGGAGGGGGCAGAGCGGTGGGATGTGGGGGAGGAAAGAGCATGGAAACAGAGGAGGTGGGGGGGAATGGGAAATGTGGGAGAGGAGAGAACAGGAAGGGAGAAGAGGGGAAGGAGCGGGGGAAGGGGGAAAGAGAAAGAGAGGGGGGGGGGAGAAGATCAGACAAACTGACTACTCTAGACATTAACCAGAGCTAACTGGGACATAGGGGATCTAGCTAATCTACAGCCTAGTCTGGCCTGTCCTATTCTGCTCTAGTCTGATCTTTGCCTGAACACTATAACAGGTCAGCCTATAGTTAGGCTGTAGCTAATCTATCGCCTACCTAAGCTATTCTAACCTACCGGCAGCCCTCGACCAGTGATGGAGAGCACTGATGCCGCCCGCCCCGGCCCCCGCCCCCACACACATAAGGCGTGGGAGAGAAGGCCAGGCCGGGACACAGCGGCGTCCCCTCACCCCCAGTTAACGCAAGAAAACCTTTCCACCATATGGTGGCAATCCACCACATGGATTGCCACATGGATTGCCTCAGTGACTTGGCTGAGGAGGAACCTTGTGAGGTCGTTGTACTGTAGGGGTCCAGCTATGGACCCCATCCGGGGACTCCCCTCCGAGACAGGCCGAGAGATGCCGGGCTAATAGTAGGGTCATCTGTGGCACTTCCGTGACCGTGGAGAGCGAAGGTCCGTTTCTCAATGGATTTGTCATCTAGGAGGGTTAATAAACAAATTTAGCCGGGGTGTATTTTTAAAAAAGGCGGGGAAAATATTTGAGAGACCAAAATCCAAAATGTCTGCCGTGGAAATGAACTTTTTAATGGTTTGACCTACAATGATGCACAATACATGGTTTCAGAGCTTATTCTGGTCAAGGAATACATATTTGGTGTTTATATAATGATTTGACTTATTTTTTACCTTCAAATCCAAGATGGCTGCCAATTTTGAGCTCTAAAAGGCAGTTTTTTCAAAATCGTCATAGAGCCTTCATATTAGGCTTGAATGACAGGTCTTCTCATGATGAGTTGAATAATATACAGTATAAGTACACAGAAGTAATCTCTGAGGTCATTAAAGTCAATGTTTGTGTGTAAACAACAGTTGCTGATTTGCGGTTTCCCATTAAATAGGGTAGGCTACTGAGAATATGGTGTCCAGTTCATCCCATCACATTTTCATAATGCACCAAAAACAATTTTGCACTATAGCCTAACATAAAATAATATTCTGTATGCAAAGCTAGCAAGGTTAGTTGCTTGAGCTGAATTTAAAGGTCAACTCAAAACAAACAATGAAATTAACTTAAAACTGAATCCTAGGCTACTAAATTTCATCAGCACACAGTAAAGGAAACTTGTCTTTGAACTCAGCTGACTGTCTAGTCCTAATCCCTGTTGTGCAATGTCCCTTTTCAGTGAAGTTTTAGTTTTTGTTAAGAGTATGGACTTTTAATCTTGACCTTGTTGGTAGGCAACGGCACTTTTTCAGTCAAGCATTTTCAGATTAGCTCAGTCAGTCTGTGAAGCAGTCAGTGTCAGCACTTGCGCGAGCTTGCTTTTTCTCTAACTAATGTTAACATTACACACTTTAAGACACTTTGTTTGAGGATATAAAAGGAGGTACGGTGGTGTAGTGGTAAGCACTATCGCCTCACAGCTCGAAGGTCGTGGGTTCGATTCCCACCTGGGACGATGTGAACGCTGAAGGAATGCGTGCCCGTCCGCATGACCTCGAGTGCCCACCGCCCGGGTGGGGTCGTCAAAAGGGCCTTTCTGTGTGGAGTTTGCATGTTCTCCCCGTGCCTCCCGGGGGTTTCCTTCATATAGGAACCCCCTTCACCAAAAACATGCAATATCCTGGTTGCTAATGTGGTTCCTCCTCTGGTCGTTAAGGGCGCCTGTTCAGAGGGAGGGGAACTGGTTGGAATAGTGTGAACCTCCCACGTGCTATGTCCTACCGGTGAAGCTTCCCCTGTCAGGTGAAAAGAAGCGGCTGGCTAACTGCCCATGTCTCGGAGGAAGCATGGAGCCAGTTCCGGCTCTCCCCAGATCGGCAGAGGGTGGAGTAGCAACCAGGATAAAGAAATTATGTTATGAAGTTATGTTGATAAAAATGGGATAAAAAATCGGGGGGGGGGGGGGAATATATAAAAAAATAAAAATAAAACTTTGTTTGAGGTTATCAACGTTATTCACTAGTCTAAAGATAGTTCTACCATCAAGAACATATAAAACAAAAGCAAAAACTATTTTTATTTGCAGAAGTCATCATTGATATTTGGTGTTAGCTAACGTTAGGTAACGTTATTATTTTTAGCTAAAGTTAATGTTATCTGTCTCCACAATTCTGTCAACTGACATATGCATTTGCTTTTGAAAATAAACAGCGTATAACAGCAATATAATATAACAGTAATATAATAGCGAGTTGCTTTCCCTCCCAATGAAAGACAAAGCACACAATGTCCTATGAATGTGTCCTAAAATGTGACAAGCCTTGCAAGCCCACCGATACAATAAATCAAGGCAAATGGGACAGCTTACAATTAAAAGCCCAAGACTGGTCAGGACTTGATACATTTGATGATGTTTACACCACCACCTCCTGGGAAGATGGGGCAACCAATCGGTACATGCATTCGTCATGTTATATTTCTATTTAATCTTCAGTTATGCTTAAGCAAGCCAGGCTGTTTATTTTCAAAAGCAAATGCATATGTCAGTTGACAGAAGTGTGGAGACAGATAACATTAACTTTAGCTAAAAATAATAACGTTACCTAACGTTAGCTAACACCAAATATCAATAATGACTTCTGCAAATAAAAATTGTTTTTGCTTTTGTTTTATATGTTCTTGATGGTAGAACTATCTTTAGACTAGTGAATAACGTTGATATCCTCAAACAAAGTGTCTTAAAGTGTGTAATGTTAACATTAGTTAGAGAAAAAGCGAGCTCGCGCAAGTGCTGACACTGACTGCTTCACAGACTGACTGAGCTAATCTGAAAATGCTTGACTGAAAAAGGGCCGTTGCCTACCAACAAGGTCAAGATTAAAAGTCCATACTCTTAACAAAAACTAAAACTTCACTGAAAAGGGACATTGCACAACAGGGATTAGGACTAGACAGTCAGCTGAGTTCAAAGACAAGTTTCCTTTACTGTGTGCTGATGAAATTTAGTAGCCTAGGATTCAGTTTTAATTTCAAAGTTAATTTCATTGTTTGTTTTGAGTTGACCTTTAAATTCAGCTCAAGCAACTAACCTTGCTAGCTTTGCATACAGAATACTATTTTATGTTAGGCTATAGTGCAAAATTGTTTTTGGTTCATTATGAAAATGTGATGGGATGAACTGGACACCATATTCTCAGTAGCCTACCCTATTTAATGGGAAACCGCAAATCAGCAACTGTTGTTTACACACAAACATTGACTTTATTGACCTCAGAGATTACTTCTGTGTACTTATACTGTATATTATTCAACTCATCATGAGAAGACCTGTCATTCAAGCCTAATATGAAGGCTCTATGACGATTTTGAAAAAACTGCCTTAAAATTGGCAGCCATCTTGGATTTGAAGGTCAAAAATAGGTCAAATCATTATATAAACACCAAATATGTATTCCTTGACCAGAATAAGCTCTGAAACCATGTATTGTGCATCATTGTAGGTCAAAGCATTAAAAAGTTCATTTCCACAGCAGCCATTTTGGATTTTTGTCTCTCAAATATTTTCCCCGCCTTTTTTTAAAATACACCCCGGCTAAATTTGTTTATTAACCCTCCTAGATGACAAATCCATTGAGAAACGGACCTTCGCTCTCCACGGTCACGGAAGTGCCACAGATGACCCTACTATAAACCAATTACAGAGTTTCAGATAATGAAACTCTGTAAATGGTTTATTATGGAAATAAAATTTACAAAAGAACAGAAAATTGAAAATGTAAAAAGGAGTCCAACAAAAGGGATACAAAAATGTAGTTTTTAAATTATCCTAAGCTCAGGGAAGAGAGTTGAAAATGTAAAAAGTAGAGTCCAAAAGAGAATGTAGTCTTTAAGTGTTCGTAGGTTCAGAGAATACTAGCTAATTAGCTAGGTGAAAACAGGGGTAACAAGATTGGGAGTTCCATGAGGATGATCTGAGGAATCCATGAGTCTGCGTTGGTGACATTGATTAAGAGGGGGAGGGGAGGATAGGAGGTGATGATGAGGCCGGGGGACGGGGGGGGGGGGCATCCCCCCCCTTCCCCTGGGCAGGCAGGTGAAGGAGTAATAGGTAGGTGGGCCGGAGTGACGGCAGGTGACCAGGATGATGAGGATAGGGGTCGGTGGTGATGATGAGCTCGGGGTGTCAGGGTGTCAGACAGCAGAAGGAGTAGTGGGTAGATGGCCTAGAGTGACGACAGGTGGCTGGGACGATGACGACCGGACCTAGGGCTACAGCGGCGGGGGTGTACGCCAGGCCAATGAAGGACACCTGAGGGCGAGAGAGAGAAGAGGGCGGAGGAATCTGCGCAGAGGTGGAACTAACTCTATAGACAACAATAAAATTAGGTCAGGTCAAAATTTATATTGATATAGCTGGCTTGAGGCAACCATCAAGCACAAGTTTGGCAGCTAATCATTTCCTGTCGATACTGCTGGGACAATTGATACTATATTACAAAGTCAAGTCTAGATTTATACTGATACTGCTGGCTTGAGACAGCCCCGCTCAACAGTTCAGGACTAGGTTTATTCAGCGGATATTATAGAAATTCTATCCATTCTGTCCATACTAGGATGACTAATACTATACTGCTAATTCAGGTCTAGGTAGTCTAGGTCTAAGTTTAGACTGATACTGCTGGCTTGTGATAGCCCGCTCAGCAGTTCAGGACTAAGTTTATTCACCAGCTATTAGGTTTTCTCTCTAAGCTACTGGGTCGACTGATGCCATATTATTACATTAGGTCAAGTCTAAGTTTATACTGATACTGCTGGCTTGTGATGACATCTGCAGCTGCTGGATGGGAGACCGAAGACCAGTCCACTTGAAGGAGATCCACAAGACCTTGCAGCACGCCACAGTGCCACACTTACCCAAGATAAAGGGCCCTATTCTCCCACAGGCCTTCGGCGCAAAAACTGGCCTTACACGCAAAAAAAACGTGCCTTGCGCCTGCCTCGGGAAGATATCAACATGGCTTTAGGCTGCCAAATGCGCTTTAGGCTAAATGGGCGTGGCGCAGTCCCTGAATGGGCGAGAATGGGAGTTTCGGCCTTAACTCATTGAGTGCCAATGACGACTAAAGTCGTCAATTCAAATAGTAACGTAGAGTGCCAATGACGACTAAAGTCGTCAATTGCGTTTTTTGATGGTGGGACGTGGATCAAAGCCTGATGCATCTCCTGTAAAAGTATGGGGGATGTTGAAGGTGTGTAAGCTATTTTACGGACCCATTAGGTGGCTCAGTTTTGACTGAGCCCGTGACATTCAGAGGCTATTGCATCGTCCTACCTGTGCAGTGAAGGAACGAGATCATTGTGGGCAAACATTCACTGCCTGCCTTCCCTGCAACAGCCAGACATGTGAAATCTCCCAGCATGCACTGGGCTAATCCATTTCGATAATAAATCGCATCGAAATTAGCCTAAATAGATAGAAAGGTACATGGAAATAGATTTAAATAATGTGTCATGTTCCCACAACATGCTATTGTAGAACATTTCAATATTGGACAAAATAAAATGCGAAATCCAAACACAACCCTATGTGAAACATATATGTCATCCTGGGCCTATATATATCCCTCGTCGATTTAACGTGATTTAGATAAGTGACAGCATGCGCTTCTACTGTTATGCGCTATACTGTGATGTCTGCTCCAATAACTTGGCCCTACTTCACATTTAGTTTTACAATAAAAACACATTTCTGCAATGACTTTACATAATGTAGGCTATATTTATGTGCATCATCCTACCTGTGCAGCAGGGGAGAGAAAACGATATCTTTCTGGACAAACTTTCACCAATCTAATTAATCTCATCATATAGGGATAGGCTATAATTTTTCTAGCTGATGCGTTTAGAACATTCTTTTCACTTTGATCTTGCTATAGTGTAGCGTATTTACATGCTTGCAGTATTTAAACTGCAGTTAGATTGGTTTGATAAGCATAATAATATGGAATAATAACCTATATATGGAGACAGACAGACGGGATGAAGGAAGGGGGGTGGGAAGCAGAGCGCTTGGCTTGTCTGGTTTTACTGGATTTCTCTGTGGAATTGGAGCTTAAAAGGCAAGCTTGTGACGCTTTACTGCACTTCACCAATGAGCAGACTGTGCATAATTTTACGCTTAAAAGGCGTGGTTTTAATGCTTAAGGCTGCGTGTAGCGCCGACACCAAGATATCGAGTGGGCTGGTCCACGCCCACTGCGCTGGGCGTTCAGCGCAGTTTATAGGCTGATACAACGATAGGGGCCAATCACTGTTGTTAGGAGTAAAGCAAAGTGTATGCTACAGGGAATGACATGAAAAAGTTACATAATGGGGTGGCTATACATTGTTGTTTCGCAGTAGCTAATATCTGGCCATAATTCTGCAATTGCCCACTATATGCATTATAATAGCGATAATGTCAATAACAGATCACCTTTAGGTTCAACTTTTTTATTGTAATTTCGTGTAAATTTAGTCTACCTCAACGTAACGTTATGTGGGATGACCACTGCCCGCAAGGTCCCGGCGCAATGGCAGAAAAGGTGGGTAGCAACGTGAGACTGCGTGGCCTGGATGTAGCCGTGTTAGCTAGCTTGATGTTAGCAGGTTGTCTGCTAGCTAGCCTCAGGCCGCTAGCATGGGCTTGGGAAGCAAGGTGGGAGTGTTTGTCAGATGTAGTAAGCAAGGTGGGCGTGTTTGTCAGCACGTAGGTTCACCCCCATAGGTTATGCTAATCGGTGCTCATCTCACGCCCCTCCTAGCTCCACCCTCTCAACCCCCACCTTCGCACTAAAACCAAGATGGCAACGTCCAATTCGTTTATGACTTGAACTCCTCCAGAGAGGAGAAATTAAATGCGGTCGTTCTGTCCATATTTATTTACAGTCTATGGTTTAACCCAATGTTTTTGTAGGTAGATTTGATTCACTCACCACCAGAGATGGAACGAAGTACAAATACTGTACTTGAGTAGATTTTTCAGGTATCTGTACTTTACTTTACTGAGACGACTTTTTACTTTTACTCCCTACATTTTAAGACAAGTATCTGTACTTTCTACTCCTTACATTTTCAAAACAAGTTTGTTACTTTAGTTTTAATGGACGACAACAACGATTAGAGAAAGACCGAGAAGAAACGGGGCAGAATTAATAGAGACAGCTCATTCCAGGCTCCGCCAATAGTATAAAATGGCACTCGTCCAGTCGCCTAAATGTCAGCTTGTGATTGGCTCTCTGTCAATGTTATGAAACTTTATTGGCTAGATCAGGGATACTCATTGTTTTTCTCATTGTTTAGGACAGTGCACATTAATAAAACAGTTTACACATACCATACTGTATAGATAATCCGATACATGACAGTAAAACAGTAAATGTGCCGGGATTAGCCGAAGCTAGTTTTCACCCGCAGTCCTCGGGACATAAAGAACTAAAAAACTACAAGGTAACTACAGGAATAAAAGCAATATGGGAATAAAAAGCAATACGGGAATAAAAGCAATATAATAAAAATGCACAAGGGAGCCCCGGGCAACTTTCTTTGCCCTGGGGCCACTTTTGTGAAATGATAGGAGGCCAGGGGCCAGTTAATAAACAAACAATATACATTTTTCTGTAGTGGATTGTAGCTTTTTGGGATGTCAGCCGGAGTTTAGTTTGACAATGTTGTGCACACCAGATAATTAGTTAGGTTAAGTTAGTAAAGTACATACATAAGTGCCTGGGTAGCGAGCAGACGGCCGTATTTGACAATTTAGCTGGAGCTCAGTCAAACTTTATTTCACGTTATTGTGAATTATATTCTAATTATATTCTAATTAGAATTTGATTCTAATTCACAATATAAACTAACGTGAAATTATTAGAAAATGGTCGGGGGGCCACTCTGCACCCTGTCACGGGCCGCATCTGGCCCCCGGGCGGCAAGTTGAGTATCACTGGGCTAGACAGCCTCCTAAGGGGGCGTGGACATAACCTGGAAGAGAAGTGCACAGTCCACCCACCACACCACATGTATCCATGTATCAGAACGACGCACCAAACATGAGATCACTCGGTCACACTGAGAAATTGCGTCTGTGAATAATGTGATGTCCATGTCAGCCAGAGGAACCAGCAATATGAGCGCCGCCGCCGAAAGTGAGGTTGAAGTTGTCAACACTCGGAGTGGGACGAGCCAGAGGCTCTGGCAGTGTAGCATTTTTTTCAAGTCTCTTGATTACATGGCATAATAGTTATCTGACCAGACACTAGAGTTAGTCAGATTTTGAAAAGCATGGTGGAGATGGACGGAACTGAAGGTGAAAATGGATGAGTGGCGGAGGAAGATGCAGAAGAAACGGTGCATGACAGGGAGGGGGAGAATATACGTCCATGGAAGAAAATGTTTAAAGTGTTCAGATTGCTTTCCCCCCCTCCACCCCCCGTTTGTGACATTGTCTAGAAACGACACAGAAGTGCAGATAAACAATAATCATATAGCAGTCAAGTCAAGGTAAACGTTATTATCCCATAGAGAAATTCAGGTGGTCGAAGGTGCAAACATATAAAAACATCTAAGAGCATAAGAAACATTAAATCACATGAGACATCGAAGGTGCAAAACATAATATAAGAGCATAAAATACATTGAATCACATGAGACATAATAGTTTCACTTTCGTGCACCACATGTCTCTGTCCAGTGCAGAGACACTACTGTCCATGCAGTGGGCACGCACGCACACACACACACACACACACACACACACACACACACACACACACACACACACACACACACACACACACACACACACACACACACACACACACACACCAAAGATAAAACATAATACTGTAGGCTAGTTGTCAGCAGTGGTGTAGTAGTCCCTATATATATATATATATATATATATATATATACTCCACTTACATATGGTTTTCACGGAATTGGGTTGCTATGGGAACAGTTTGAACCCTAGCTTATTTCCTGTCACTATTGTATTAGCAAACATTGCAACAGGAAGTAAGCTAGGGGCAATGTTGAATGTTTATGTTGTCAAATTAAAAGCGTCTATATATAAATATATATATATATATATATATATATATATATATATATATATAAATATATATATATATATATATATTAGCCTTTATTTATGCCGCTGTCTACATGCGTCTACCCTCCACCACACCACTGGCATGTAGGAACTAGGGATGCACGGTATACCGGTACTACAATGGTACCGCAATACCCTGCCGTTAAAAACGGTACTATACCACGTTAATTTAGTACCGATACTTTAAACAAGGCTATGTCGAAACCTAGCATAGAGCTAGTGCGGAAAAGCGTTGACGAGCCTGTTCACTGTAGCTGTTAGTGGCAAAAGTATGAAGGATATTTGTCAAACATATTTCATTGCAGGATGATGTTGTGTGTTGGTCTGGCTACACCTTAAAATAGCCTACATGTTTGATTTTAAGATATTTTTGACCCCAAAAATAGGCTATTTATTTACCCCTGTTTAACCCAATGTTTTTGTGTCTTTTAATCAATCACCTAAATATCATATTGTATTAAATTATCATATATTCTCTTTATTGTATTATTTGATCTAATTTGATATCTTATAATGTATAATATATTGTATATATATAGATTTATAGAGCCTATATACAATTGGATGTGATCAGTGTTGTAGCTACATTAGGCTACTGATGTAAAATGTTATTTTAGGGGTAAAAAATCTCAAAGAAAATATTGAATACTAGAAAATCTGGCCCTCACAAACACAACAAAGAAAACATAATCATGCAATCAAATCTGTTTGAACAGTCTGTAGGTGATTGATATTAATTAATTATGTATTAGAAAACATTCACTTTAGTAAACGTAACCCCCAATCCGTTAGGGCCCCCGGACGGCTGACAAACTTTACTTCACAGCAGTGACCACAAACCCCTCTAAACAACCAATGGACAATTTGCAATCGCATTTAAACCTCCCTAAAGGGGTTCCATGTCATTGAAAGTGAATGGAGGAAATGAAATATATGGAAGTCAAAACTAAAGAGAAAAAAGAGGATGTGGGGGAAAACAAGTGCACGCAGATACTGATTAGGCAGATAACTGAATGCTGTTATTTTAGTATAGCCTATGGGGAGATACTTGAATAAATTCAGCTAGCAATGGTGTCAAAAACAATTGTTTTGTTGTTGTTAGTTAACCTGGCTAAGCTAATAGCTAAGCTATGAATTGCTATGAAAGAAGGGCACACAATTACCACCAGTCACCACTCACCAGCCAAATGTTGATAAAATATAAATGTGCAAGTGGCTGGTAGGTAGATTTGATTCACTCACCACCAGAGATGGGAAGTAACGAAGTACAAATACTGTACTTAAGTAGATTTTTCAGGTATCTGTACTTTACAAAACACGTTTGTTACTTTAGTTTTAATGGATGACAACAACGAGTAAAGAAAGACAGAGAAGAAACGTGGCAGAATGAATAGAGATAGCTCATTCCAGGCTCCGCCAATACTATAAAATGGCACTCGTCCAGTCGCCTAAATGTCAGCTTGTGATTGGCTCTCTGTCAAGGTTACAAAACTGTATTGGCTAGACCAGAGATACTCAACTTGCTTTGCCCGGTCGCCACTTTTGTGAAATGATAGGAGGCCAGGGGCCAGTTAATAAACAAATAATATACATTTCTCTGTAGTGGATTGTAGCTTTTTGGGGTGTCAGCCGGAGTTTAGTCTGACAATGTTGTGCACACCGGATAGTTAGTTAGGTTAAGTTAGTAAAGTACATACATAAGTGCCTGGGTAGCGAGCAGACGGCGGTATTTGACAATTTAGCTGGAGCTCAGTCAAATCTAATTAGTCTGAACTAATCTAATTAGATTCTAATTTGAATTAGATTGAATTAGATTCTAATTCACAATGAAAATTAACGTGAAATTATTAGAAAATGGTCGGGGGGCCACTCTGCACCCTGTCACGGGCCGCATCTGGCCCCCGGGCCGCAAGTTGAGGATCACTGGGCTAGACAGCCTCCTAAGGGGGCGTGGACATAACCTGGAAGAGAAGTGCACAGTCCACCCACCACACCACATCTATCGATGTATCAGAACGACGCACCAAACATGAGATCACTCGGTCACACTGAGAAATTGCGTCTGTGAAAAATGTGATGTCCATGTCAGCAATATGAGCGCCGCCGCCGAAAGTGAGGTTGAAGTTGTCAACACTCGGAGTGGGACGAGCCAGAGGCTCTGGCAGTGTAGCATTTTTTTCAAGTCTCTTGATTACATGGCGTAATAGTTATCTGACCAGACACTAGAGTTAGTCAGATTTTGAAAAGCATGGTGGAGATGGACGGAACTGAAGGTGAAAATGGATGAGTGGGGGAGGAAGACGCAGAAGAAACGGTGCATGACAGGGAGGGGGAGAAGATAGGTGCATGGAAGAAAATGTTTAAAGTGTTCAGATTGCTTTCCCCCCCTCCACCCCCCGTTTGTGACATTGTCTAGAAACGACACAGAAGTGCAGATAAACAATAATCATATAGCAGTCAAGTCAAGGTAAACGTTATTATCCCATAGAGAAATTCAGGTGGTCGAAGGTGCAAACATATAAAAACATGTAAGAGCATAAGAAACATTAAGTCACATGAGACATCGAAGGTGCAAAACATAATATAAGAGCATAAAATACATTGAATCACATGAGACATAATAGTTTCAGTTTCGTGCACCACATGTCTCTGTCCAGTGCAGAGACACTACTGTCCATGCAGTGGGCACGCACGCACACACACACACTCTCACACACACACACACACACACACACACACACACACACACACACACACACACACACACACACACACACACACACACACACACACACCAAAGATAAAACATAATACTGTAGGCTAGTTGTCAGCAGTGGTGTAGTAGTCCCTATATATATATATATATATATATATATATATATATACTCCACTTACATATATATATATATATATATATATGGTTTTCACGGAATTGGGTTGCTATGGGAACAGTTTGAACCCTAGCTTATTTCCTGTCACTATTGTATTAGCAAACATTGCAACAGGAAGTAAGCTAGGGGCAATGTTGAATGTTTATGTTGTCAAATTAAAAGTGTCTATATATATATATATATATATATATATATATATATATATATATATATATATATATATATATATATATATATATATTGTGCTCGCAGGAGCTGGTTTGGTTATGAAATATGATTATTAATAATTATGAATTATTAATATTCATAAATTTATTGACAGAAAATATTGTATTCTCTGTAAGATTCGGGGCACCACTGTAGTTAAGGCTACAGACCTGTCTAAAAGTCAGTTATGACTAGATTAGACACCAAACCAAATTGTCATATCAGTCTCATAATGATATAATGTACATTGTACAGTTAATTGAAGGGTCAAAGTTCGTAAGCTTCTGTCACAGATTTCCACAGATAAAATACCTCATGAATAACAAACAAGATTCATAGCATTATGTAATAAAAAGATTTAATAAATCACAATATCAATTGACATTAACATAATGATTAAAATATCAGTTCATCACATTTACTTTACAACTAATAATCTATCACATCTATAGCTAACCCCTAATATGAATAACATAGTATCACTGTGTGTGTGTGTGTGTGTGTGTGTGTCTTAAGTCTGCAGGTCAGAAGCAGGCTTGAATGTGTGTGTGTGTGTGTGTGTGTGTGTAAGTGGGTGTTAATTAGCATTTGTGTGTGTGTGTGTGTGTGTGTGTGTGTGTGTGTGTGTGTGTGTGTGTGTGTGTGTATGTGTGTGTGAGAGAGAGGAGGGGAGGTTCGTTCAGCCTGTCTCTGTGAGGTAATCACGGGATTGGCTGAGAGGCGGTCTGGTCGTGTGAAGACCGCCTCCTTTTCAAAATGGCGGTTTCGCCAATTTTGTGGAAGGAGAGAGAGGGGGATCGAGAGGGAGAGAGAGAGAACAAGGGAGAGAAAGAATGGCCCGCTGATGGCCGCTAGGTTCTTCCGAACTTGGCGCTCACCTTCAGGCGTCTATATCATTCAACAGTGTGCGAACATTGTACATCAACATACATGGTAATGCATTTTAACCCCTAACTCTGCCCAGACCATTAAACCATGAATGAACTCTCACGTGGGTTCCACTCCGTTGAGCGGGATCCTGTTGGTTAGGGAGTTGTCCTACGCGCGGTGGGTTCAGGCGCAGTGAGGAGGAGGTTCGAGGTTGGCTGAGTTGACGCCGGGGCTGACGTGCAGTTCTCCCTGTTCGTTGCAGAGCAGTGGTTGGCTGCGCTCTGTGGCTGGCACCACGGTGGGTCTTTTGCGTCCTTCGTCTGCAGCAGTTGGTTGGCCCTGCTGCAGTGTGTCTCTTCTGCTTCTTCTGCTCCTCTTGGTCTGCTGAGCGGTCTGCTCGCGGTACGTTCTTGTTGTCGGGTTTTGCGGTCCAGCTGGGCTTCTCTGGGCAAGGAGAGCGGCTGGTCTACGCGCGAGTTTGAAAGCACAGGAAGGGCTTTTCCGTGCGACTTATAACACTAAACCGACTTAAATTAAACTGAGATTAAGTAGAACTATCTCAGTTTACGCATGCTATTTCTCGTGGGACTTACGGCTGGCCTTTCAGCCGATTTCTGGTGCTGCTGTGGGCTCGGAGTCCTCTGGGCCCTGGTCAGGCCGTTGTTGCAGGCCTGTGTTTCAGAGAGGGTACAGAGAGCGGGGGAGGGGAGCCGGCTTCCTGGCCCCTCCAGCCCTTTCTGCATCAAGGTCTGACGGAATCAAAGCTTACTGCCACTGCAAACTGGTTTCCAAACAGTTTTGTCTCACTGTATGGGGAAGTCACGAAGGGTTCTCATTGGCTTGTCATGTGTCTTTGGTGATGGTTCTGGCCAATGGTTGCTCTGTGAGCTGGACTATGCCCAGCCCACTCTGTAAGGTGAACTCACAGGGTGTTGGCCCTTTGTGTACCTTTCGGTTGTGGGGGCACTTGGTCTTTGAAGCTCAGGGAGGTGTGAAACGTCCTGGGGGTTGAGAGATAAAACAATGGCCGGAACCCTTTTAGGCTCGGCCTCCAGCTGGGCTGGTATCTGTAGGGTGTGACCCAGCCATTTGGTTCTCCCTCCAGCAGGAATGTCAAGACAAAGAAGAGAGCCTGTTAAATCATGATATGTTCATTCATATTTCTCATGATACAGTACAGTCCATAATGTGTCGATCACAACATATATATATATATATATATATATATATATATATATATATATATATATATATATATATATATATATATATTAGCCTTTATTTATGCCGCTGTCTACATGCGTCTACCCTCCACCACACCACTGGCATGTAGGAACTAGGGATGCACGGTATACCGGTACTACAATGGTACCGCAATACCCTGCCGTTCAAAACGGTACTATAGCACGTTAATTTAGTACCGATACTTTAAACAAGGCTATGTCGAAACCTAGCATAGAGCTAGCGCGGAAAAGCGTTGACGAGCCTGTTCACTGTAGCTGTTAGTGGCAAAAGTATGAAGGATATTTGTCAAACATATTTCATTGCAGGATGATGTTGTGTGTTGGTCTGGCTACACCTTAAAATAGCCTACATGTTTGATTTTAAGATATTTTTGACCCCAAAAATAGGCTATTTATTTACCCCTGTTTAACCCAATGTTTTTGTGTCTTTTAATCAATCACCTAAATATCATATTGTATTATATTATCATATATTCTCTTAATTGTATTATTTGATCTAATTTGATATCTTATAATGTATAATATATTGTATATATATAGATTTATAGAGCCTATATACAATTGGATGTGATCAGTGTTGTAGCTACATTACTGATGTAAAATGTTATTTTAGGGGTAAAAAATCTCAAAGAAAATATTGAATACTAGAAAATCTGGCCCTCACAAACACAACAAAGAAAACATAATCATGCAATCAAATCTGTTTGAACAGTCTGTAGGTGATTGATATTAATTAATTATGTATTAGAAAACATTCACTTTAGTAAACGTAACCCCCAATCCATTAGGGCCCCCGGACGGCTGACAAACTTTACTTCACAGCAGTGACCACAAACCCCTCTAAACAACAAATGGACAATTTGCAATCGCATTTAAACCTCCATAAAGGGGTTCCATGTCATCGAAAGTGATTGGAGGAAATGAAATATATGGAAGTCAAAACTAAAGAGAAAAAAGAGGATGTGGGGAAAAACACGTGCACGCAGATACTGATTAGGCAGATAACTGAATGCTGTTATTTTAGTATAGCCTATGGGGAGATACTTGAATAAATTCAGCTAGCAATGGTGTTTTGTTGTTGTTAGTTAACCTGGCTAAGCTAATAGCTAAGCTATGAATTGCTATGAAAGAAGGGCACACAATTACCACCAGTCACCACTCACCAGCCAAATGTTGATAAAATATAAATGTGCAAGTGGCTGGTAGGTAGATTTGATTCACTCACCACCAGAGATGGGAAGTAACGAAGTACAAATACTGTACTTAAGTAGATTTTTCAGGTATCTGTACTTTACAAAACACGTTTGTTACTTTAGTTTTAATGGACGACAACGAGTAAAGAAAGACCGAGAAGAAACGTGGCATAATGAATAGAGATAGCTCATTCCAGGCTCCGCCAATACTATAAAATGGCACTCGTCCAGTCGCCTAAATGTCAGCTTGTGATTGGCTCTCTGTCAAGGTTACAAAACTTTATTGGCTAGACCAGAGATACTCAACTTGGTTTGCCCGGTCGCCACTTTTGTGAAATGATAGGAGGCCAGGGGCCAGTTAATAAACAAATAATATACATTTCTCTGTAGTGGATTGTAGCTTTTTGGGGTGTCAGCCGGAGTTTAGTCTGACAATGTTGTGCACACCGGATAGTTAGTTAGGTTAAGTTAGTAAAGTACATACATAAGTGCCTGGGTAGCGAGCAGACGGCGGTATTTGACAATTTAGCTGGAGCTCAGTCAAATCTAATTAGTCTAATCTAATCTAATTAGATTCTAATTTGAATTAGATTGAATTAGATTCTAATTCACAATGAAAACTAACGTGAAATTATTAGAAAATGGTCGGGGGGCCACTCTGCACCCTGTCACGGGCCGCATCTGGCCCCCGGGCCACAAGTTGAGTATCACTGGGCTAGACAGCCTCCTAAGGGGGCGTGGACATAACCTGGAAGAGAAGTGCACAGTCCACCCACCACACCACATGTATCCATGTATCAGAACGACGCACCAAACATGAGATCACTCGGTCACACTGAGAAATTGCGTCTGTGAATGATGTGATGTCCATGTCAGCAATATGAGCGCCGCCGCCGAAAGTGAGGTTGAAGTTGTCAACACTCGGAGTGGGATGAGCCAGATGCTCTGGCAGTGTAGCATTTTTTTCAAGTCTCTTGATTACATGGCGTAATAGTTATCTGACCAGACACTAGAGTTAGTCAGATTTTGAAAAGCATGGGGGAGATGGACGGAACTGAAGGTGAAAATGGATGAGTGGGGGAGGAAGACGCAGAAGAAACAGGCGCGGTGAAATTGGTTTTATATTCGATATTCGCCTGTTTTACCCGTTTCTAACTGTAATAGCTTCATGAAAACGGCACCAATTAATTCCAGATTAGTCTTATTTTGTACAGATACGCGAGGCCGACATTTCACAGCTTTGATCAACTCCCCAACCGCAGCGGTTATCGCGCAATTGCCGAGGAACGACTCTGAATATCCTTCTGAGTGCGTGCTGCAAGCTGAATATCTAGGGACCGTCGTCAAAGAGCAATATTCTTTTATTCTTTTATTTAGGTAAGCCCCTTGAGAAAAAATCTCATTTTCGAGGGGGTCCTCATAGAACAACATAAAAGAACACAAAACAGGAAATGCGCAACTCACACACACACATGCACACAGCTTGTCATCTCCCCATCACCCACGTCTCCAACCCAACCATAATGTTTACAAAAAATATATACATAGCCTATATACATAGTATGTAGTAGTGTAGAAATACATGGCACATGTATATACAAAGTTTCTTGTAACGCATGACATAGCCACAGAAAAAAGAGAAAATTATACAATAATATTAAAAACAGGAACAGGGAGTTTTCAGAGAAGAAAGTAAAGATGACTTAAAGGAATGAAGAGAAGTGATAGACCTGAGAGGGGAGGAAAGGAGATTCCAATCAGAAGGGGCCTTGTGAGCAAATGATCTGCGACCCATTTCTCTAAGAATTCTGGGCACACTGAAGCAGGGGTTTTGGTGGTGTCTGAGTGGATATGGAGAGTTACAGGGGACCAAATAAACTTTTAAATACTGGGGGTAATTAAAGTAAATACATTTGAAAATAAATTGTAACCAGTGAAATTTCCGTCTGTTTTTGAGCGATAACAAGTCAAGTTGATCATACATATGACAGTGGTGTGTTAAAAAAGGACATCTAAGAACAAAACGACAGAGGGAATTAAACAGAACATTTAGGGGCCTAAGATATGTTTCAGTGGTGTTCTGGTAGACAATGTCAACATAATCAATAATTGGTAAAACAAGCTGTAAAATTAATCTTTTCCTTATTTCAAAAGAAAAACAATTAATAGAACGATAAAGAAACCCAAGGCAACCATAAGCTTTTTTAACAATATTGTCAATGTGTGGCTTAAAACAAAGTTCGGGGTCAACCCAAAGACCAAGATATTTAAATAACTGAACTTGAACAAGGGGTGAACCATCATCTAAAACAATATTTAGATCTAAAAGATGGGGGTGCCGATATTTAGAGCCAAACACCATACTACAGGACTTCTTTTTGTTCAGAACAAGTTTATTGTTAAAAAACCAGTTCTGAACCGATTGGAAATCCTGCTGTAAGGAATGTTGGATTTGTGCCAGGTCACTATGGGAGGTGTAAATGGCTGTATCATCTGCATAAATATGGATAAAGCAATTAGAACAAGACTTGGGAAGATCGTTAATGAAGATGGAAAAAAGGAGTGGGCCAAGGGTAGAACCTTGCGGAATGCCTTTATCCACAATTAAGTAATCAGACTGGGAACCTTGGAGGGCAACACATTGACGGCGATTGTGAAGATATGAGTTAAACCAAAAGAGAACATTTTGAGAAAAACCAATAGAGTAGAACTTGTCAAGAAGGAGATAGTGGTCAACTAAATCAAAAGCTTTAGAAAGATCAATAAAAATAGCACCAGTCAATTGATTATTGTCAAAGGAAGAGAACACATCACTAGTAAATTTGAGAAGAGCAGTGGTAGTTGAGAAATTACGTCTAAACCCAGATTGATATGGTGACAGAATGTTATAAGAATCAAGATAGTGGGAGAGCTGATTGAAGATTAGTTTCTCAAAAACCTTAGAAATAAAACAGAGAATAGAAATAGGACGATAGTTGTTCATATCAGTTGCATTCCCATTCTTAAAAAGAGGGGTAACACGAGCACATTTCCATGTAGAAGGAACTGAGCAGGTAGAAAGTGACAGGTTAAATAAATCAGCGAGGGGATACATAAGTACATGTGCTGCTAGTTTAACAAATTTGGGTTCAATACCGTCAGGACCAGCACCACCACCTTTAAATCCAGCAATAGCATTATGGACATCCATGGGCATAATTTTTTGAAAGGAAAAGTAATTATTTTGAGTAGTTGGGATTGAGGAATCTGCAAGGTCACAATATTTGGTATTAGTGGAACCACAAATAGATGTAAAATGTTGGTTAAAGGCCTGTGACATAAGTAAGGGGTCGGAAATAGCATCATCATTTATTTTTATCTGAGATATGGGGCCTTTATTATTTTTGTTTAGAACGTTGTTTAAATGTTTCCAGAATTTTCTGGGATTGTTAAAATCCTGAGAGAGGCTGTCACTGAAGTAGTTGGATTTTGCATTACGTGTTTTAGTTGTGCAAAAATTCCTCAGACTCTTGTAAATATCCAAGTCAGCAGGCTGTTTTGTCAGACGATATTTAGCCCAGGCATTATCTCTCTGTTTGTAAAGGTTGAGCAGTTCGGTGCTGATCCAGGGTAAATGCCTGCCACTAACCCTAAAAGACTTAAGAGGAGCATGTTTATCAATTATTTTTGTAAATTCTGAATGAAAGAAGCTCCAAGCATCTTCAGGAAAGGGTATCAACTGAAACCTATCCCAATTAATAGCACAAACATCACTAATAAAGCAATCAACATTCATTTTTTTATATTGTCTCATTCTAATAAATTTAGGTGGAGAGCTGGGGATTCTAATTTTCCAAACACAAAAAATAACAGAGTGATCACTAAAGCAATCAGACATAACACCAGATGTGACTATTCTTTCAGGATTCGTGACCAGGATCCAATCTAATAAAGATGAGGATCGATAGTCAACTCGGGTAGGCTCACTGATCAATTGAGAGAGATTTATACTATTAAGTAAAGTTCTCTCATTAGCAGAAGATTTATCAAGCCAGTTGCTATTGAAATCGCCAAGGATGATCAATTCATTATGTGTCTTTAAAGAATTTATAGTTGATAGAATAGAATTCATGGAATCAGAAGGAGCAGAGGGTGGTCTATAGACAGACCCAATGGTTAAATGTTTGTTTTCATGAAGCAAAATGTTTACAAAAATACTTTCAAAATTAACTGGATCTACAGTAGGTACGGTACATTCGGATAGAAACTTGTTAGAGACATATATAGCCACCCCGCCTCCTCTAGAGCCTCTATCAGATCTATATATAATATAATCATCAATTTTAATTTCATCATTAGTAATATTATTATGTAGCCATGATTCTGAAATTGTAATGATATGGGGTTTATAAAGAGTAACCCATGCTCTAAGGAGATCAATTTTTTGAGTAAGACTCCGAATATTAATATGAATGATCTTTAATCCTTTTACAGAATCAATAGTACCAAGAAACAGTAAATGGGAGGAGGAGGGGGGGGGGGGGACAGGACGCAGAGAGTGACAAGCTGGGACACACACACCACACACACACACAGGAAAAATAAAAAACAACATAACAGCAGCGTACAATCAGGCTGCATCATAAAACAAAAAGCACAGCTCAGTCTGCATAGCTCATGAAGAAGGGAGGATAATAATAATAATAATAATAATAATAATAATAACAAAAAAACACAATATTTATATATCAGACAAATAGAACCAAATGTGAATACATTTTATATTTGCTTTCCTTCTCCCTTCTTTTTAAATGTGTGTGTATATATATATAGGACCTATAATTTTGTTGATAGCAATTAACGTTACACATAATTGTGTTTCATTCACCATTTATTTTATTTTTCTCTCCTACCGTATATTACTTTTTGCGACAGCTACCGCTCCTTGATTTTGTGACATCGTTTACGGCAAACAGAGTGACGTCATCATCAGCCATGGCCGTATTAACCCAAGTGACCAGCTTGAAACAAAAACAATGACCTGGTTGCAAAACACAACATAATGCTGCCAATGAAAATTATTACAACAAGGAGCATAATTCACATACAGTAGGTCATCAAAAGAGATGGTCAAGAGGAAGAAAAAAGGAAAGAAAAATGTTCATCAATCTGGACAGTGATTTCGGCTAACGTTAGTATTAGCTAGTCAGCAAGCTCGCCCAGGAAAACCTCAGCCTCCTCTGGGGAGCGGAAAAGTTTGGTTTTACCATTGTGGACCACTTTCAGTGTGCAGGGGAAGATCATTGAGTATTTGTGATCCAGCTCTCGAAGCTTCTTCTTAAGTGGGTCAAAGAGCCGGCGTCTCTGGGCAAGACCAGCGCTGAAATCCGGGTAGATATGAACTCGTGTACCGTTGTACACAAGCTCCCTCTTTTCCCTCGAGAGTTTCATGATCTTGAGTTTGTCCTGGAAATGGAGGAATTTCACCAGGATCGGCCTTGGTCCGAGTCTGGAGTCTTGCTTGACGAAGGATGGAGTGCGATGACAGCGTTCGATAACAGGGGGAGTAGAGAAGTTAACTTCACCCAGGAGCTTCGGGATCAGCCGATACATGAAGCCGAGGATATCCGTGCCTTCGGCTTTCTCCGGAATCGAAATGAAGCGCAGGTTAGAAGCCCGGCTTCGATTCTCCGCCTCCTCAGCTCGTTCTTTCAGGTGAGAATTGTCCTTTTCAAGCGTTTTAACGCGTTGGATCAGGTCATGCACATCATTCTCATTGGTGCCAACTCTCTGCTCCAGCTCATTAACTTGGTCGCCAAGAGTGGATAATGAGCCCTCAATTTTAATAAGGCTCACATTAATAATCTCAAGTTTAGAGTCCAGATGTGATATCATCTCAAGCTTAATTTGCTGCATGCCATCCCAGATTGTTTGGAGGGTGATTGCATCAGTCATTGTGAGGACTTGCAGCCTTTTCCTTCTCACAATGGGGGGAAAAGTTTGATCCAGTAACTTGTGTGTTTAAAGGCAGAAAAAAGTTACTCAACTTGCATTATCCGAATCTCCACAACAGTATTGATCATTGCCACCGATTCATGGTAAGAAATGTGTCACACAAGGACCTTAGTGAGCAAATAATTGCTGCATGCCATCCCAGATTGTTTGGAGGGTGATTGCATCAGTCATTGTGAGGACTTGCAGCCTTGCAGCCTTTTCCCTCTCACAATGGGGGGAAAAGTTTGATCCAGTAACTTGTGTGTTAAAAGGCAGAAAAAAGTTACTCAACTTGCAATATCCGAATCTCCACAGCAGTATTGATCATTGCCACCGAATCATGGTAAGAAATGTGTCTCACAAGGACCTTAGTGAGCAAATAATTGAGCCAGCAGACCTCAGCTTGTTACACACACTCAGTCCACGGCAGCCATCATATCCGTAGTTTCACCTTTGTAACAACGGTTGTATTTCCTAAAAAAATAAAAGAGTAGAAATACAAATAAAAGAGTAGAAATACAACTGTTATGGCCATTCTGTTTCTCCACAGTCTAGTCACAGCGCCACCTACTGGCAACACAAAAAGCGGTTTATTCTGAAGACCGTTTGCCCGATTGACCTCAAATTTGGCGTGTGTGCTGCTATGAACCAGATGTAGTCTGGCACTGAATTTCGGACATGTGGATGGTCATAGCGCCACCTACTGGCAACACCAAATGTGGTTTATCTCAAGAACCGTTCATCCGATCAACTTCAAACTTGGTGGGTGTGCCGCTACAGGCCACGCCCACCACCTACTAGATTCAAGATTCAAGATTCAAGTTTATTATTTGTCCCAGAAGGGCAATTTGTGTGCAAGCAGATATAAAAAGCATAGCGAATACATGAAAAAACAAAACATGAACAAATTAAAACAAACATGGAGCATGTGCAGCAGTTTTCCAGCAGAAAATGGATCAAGTAAACACAGGATAAAAGTAAAGTAAAAACACACCTCAAGGGATCTGTACAATGTACTTAAAAGTAGTAAAGACACGTACAATGTACTTAAAAGTAGTAAAAGACACGTACATGAACTTAAAAGTAATAAGAGTCCAGGACTATTTGAGCTCGCATAAATAAATAGGTAGGTAAAAAATAAATAAAAATATATCTCGAATATAAAATATATAAAGAATATTTGTAGCAGCAACATTACCTACCTAAGAAGAGAGACAGAGAGAGAGAGTGCATCATCTCCTCCGCCCAGCAGCGTTTAAGCTGCATGAGAGACAGAGAAAAGGGAGCGAGACAGAGAGAGAGAGAGAGAGTGCACTATCTCCTCCTCTCAGCAGCATTTAAAGCTGTGATGGAAACAGGAACGAAAGACAATTTGTATCTGTTTTTCGTTGCCCTCGGAACCTTTAGCCGAAGGGAGCAGCACATACTCTGGGCAGAGAGGATGAGTATCGTCCATGCGGATGGACATGGCCTTTTTAAGCACCTGTTTGTTAAAAATGTGGTCCAGGCTACTAAAATTTACTCCGGCTATTTTAGATGCCGCTCTCACAATCCTCCCGAGAGAGTTCCTCCCTTGAATACCAAGGTTTCCATACCAACAGATAATAGAAAATGAAATTACAGACTCGATATAGGCACAATAAAACAGTTTCATCAGAGTCCTGTCAACCTGGAATCTGGCAAGCTTCCTTAGGCAAAAGAGACGTTGTTGACCTTTTTTGCACAGCATTTCACAGTTTAGATCGAACTTCAACTTGCTGTCAAAAATAGTGCCAAGATATTTATACTACACTATAGGAGCCATCTAGAAACGCCATAGCAACTGTTTGTCTCTGTGTTTCTCTATGTATCTATTTGTTGGTGTGTGTGTGTGTGTGTGTGTCTGTGTGTGTGTGTCTGTGTGGCCTGGATCATTCCCTCTCTCCCAGCTCCTGGAACTCTGGCTTGCTTTGCTTATGGTACTCTCTCAGCCAATCAGTATCCAGTAGACCTTAGTTGTTCCTGTTCCCTCATGCCTGTTTCCTAACATTGTTTTCCCCTGTCTGCAGGATCCCTTGTGCCCTCTGCCCTGTGTGTCACCTGCCCATACCTCTGCTGCCAGCCTGTTAGGTCATCGGCTCGTGTACTTGCCTACCTGCTAGTATGCTTGCCCCCTGCTACCTCACCTACTTATGCCTCAACCCATCTCTTCGTCCTATTCTCAAACCTACCACCAGCATACAGAAAACATGTTTCCATCCCATCCACCCTTTTTTATTGAAATAGCTCTGTCGTTCGTGGACCAATCGACACCAAACCACCTCTCATCTTTTGGTAAGCGCACTGCTAAGCTTCCACAGCTTTTGTTTTGCAGAAAAAACCATTTGGGACTTTCCTAGACAATCAATATGTCACAGAACCATATTCGCGGCTTTTATTTTGAAATAGCTCTGCCGTTAGTCAAGCGATCGACACCAAACCACCTCTCATCTTTTGCTAAGCGCACTGCTAAGGTTCCACAGCCTTTGTTTAGCAGAAAAAAACATTTGGGACTTTCCTAGACAATCAATATGTCACAGAACCATATTCGCGGCTTTTATTTTGAAATAGCTCTGCCGTTAGTCAAGCGATCGACACCAAACCACCTCTCATCTTTTGCTAAGCCCACTGCTAAAGTTCCACAGCCTTTGTTTTGCAGAAGAAAACATTTGGGACTTTCCTAGACAATCAATATGTCACAGAACCATATTCGCTGCTTTTATTTTGAAATAGCTCTGTCGTTCGTGGACCAATCGACACCAAACCACCTCGCATCTTTTGCTAAGCGCACTGCTAAGGTTCCACAGCCTTTGTTTAGCAGAAAAAAACATTTGGGACTTTCCTAGACAATCAATATGTCACAGAACCATATTCGCGGCTTTTATTTTGAAATAGCTCTGTCGTTCGTGGACCAATCGACACCAAACCACCTCGCATCTTTTGCTAAGCACACTGCTAAGGTTCCACAGCCTTTGTTTAGCAGAAAAAAACATTTGGGACTTTCCTAGACAATCAATATGTCACAGAACCATATTCGCGGCTTTATTTTGAAATAGCTCTGTCGTTCGTGGACCAATCGACACCAAACCACCTCTCATCTTTTGCTAAGCGCACTGCTAAGGTTCCACAGCCTTTGTTTTGCAGAAAAAAAACATTTGGGACTTTCCTAGACAATCAATATGTCACAGAACCATATTCGCGGCTTTTATTTTCAAATAGCTCTGCCGTTCGTGGACCAATCGACACCAAACCACCTCTCATCTTTTGCTGAACCCACTGCTAAGGTTCCACAGCCTTTGTTTTGCAGAAAAAAACATTTGGGACTTTCCTAGACAATCAATATGTCACAGAACCATATTCGCGGCTTTTATTTTGAAATAGCTCTGTCGTTCGTGGACCAATCGACACCAAACCACCTCTCATCTTTTGCTGAACCCACTGCTAAGGTTCCACAGCCTTTGTTTTGCAGAAAAAAAACATTTGGGACTTTCCTAGACAATCAATATGTCACAGAACCATATTCGCGGCTTTTATTTTGAAATAGCTCTGTCGTTCGTGGACCAATCGACACCAAACCACCTCTCATCTTTTGCTAAGCCCACTGCTAAAGTTCCACAGCCTTTGTTTTGCAGAAAAAAACATTTGTGACTTTCCTAGACAATGTCACAGAACCATATTCGCGGCTTTTATTTTGAAATAGCTCTGCCGTTAGTCAAGCGATCGACACCAAACCACCTCTCATCTTTTGCTAAGCGCACTGCTAAAGTTCCACAGCCTTTGTTTTGCAGAAAAAAACATTTGGGACTTTCCTAGACAATCAATATGTCACAGAACCATATTCGTGGCTTTTATTTTGAAATAGCTCTGTCGTTCGTGGACCAATCGACACCAAACCACCTCTCATCTTTTGCTGAACCCACTGCTAAGGTTCCACAGCATTTGTTTTGCAGAAGAAAAACATTTGGGACTTTCCTAGACAATCAATATGTCACAGAACCATATTCGCGGCTTTTATTTTGAAATAGCTCTGCCGTTCGTAGACCAATCGACACCAAACCACCTCGCATCTTTTGCTAAGCGCACTGCTAAGGTTCCACAGCCTTTGTTTAGCAGAAAAAAACATTTGGGACTTTCCTAGACAATCAATATGTCACAGAACCATATTCGCGGCTTTTATTTTGAAATAGCTCTGTCGTTCGTGGACCAATCGACACCAAACCACCTCGCATCTTTTGCTAAGCGCACTGCTAAGGTTCCACAGCCTTTGTTTAGCAGAAAAAAACATTTGGGACTTTCCTAGACAATCAATATGTCACATAACCATATTCGCGGCTTTTATTTTGAAATAGCTCTGTCGTTCGTGGACCAATCGACACCAAACCACCTCTCATCTTTTGCTAAGCGCACTGCTAAGGTTCCACAGCCTTTGTTTAGCAGAAAAAAACATTTGGGACTTTCCTAGACAATCAATATGTCACAGAACGATATTCGCGGCTTTTATTTTGAAATAGCTCTGCCGTTAGTCAAGCGATCGACACCAAACCACCTCTCATCTTTTGCTAAGCCCACTGCTAAGGTTCCACAGCCTTTGTTTTGCAGAAAAAAACATTTGGGACTTTCCGAGACAATCAATATGTCACAGAACCATATTCGCGGCTTTTATTTTGAAATAGCTCTGTCGTTCGTGGACCAATTGACACCAAACCACCTCTCATCTTTTGCTGAGCCCACTGCTAAGGTTCCACAGCCTTTGTTTAGCAGAAAAAAACATTTGGGACTTTCCTAGACAATCAATATGTCACAGAACCATATTCGCGGCTTTTATTTTGAAATAGCTCTGCCGTTAGTCAAGCGATTTCAAAATAAAAGCCGCGAATATGGTTCTGTGACATATTGATTGTCTAGGAAAGTCCCAAATGTTTTTTTCTGCTAAACAAAGGCTGTGGAACCTTAGCAGTGCGCTTAGCAAAAGATGAGGTGGTTTGGTGTCGATCGTTTGACTAACGGCAGAGCTATTTCAAAATAAAAGCCGCGAATATGGTTCTGTGACATATTGATTGTCTAGGAATGTCCCAAATGTTTTTTTCTGCTAAACAAAGGCTGTGGAACCTTAGCAGTGGGCTTAGCAAAAGATGAGAGGTGGTTTGGTGTCGATCGCTTGACTAACGGCAGAGCTATTTCAAAATAAAAGCCGCGAATATGGTTCTGTGACATATTGATTGTCTAGGAAAGTCCCAAATGTTTTTTTCTGCTAAACAAAGGCTGTGGAACCTTAGCAGTGCGCTTAGCAAAAGATGAGAGGTGGTTTGGTGTCGATTGGTCCATGAACGACAGAGCTATTTCAAAATAAAAGCCGCGAATATGGTTTTGTGACATATTGATTGTCTAGGAAAGTCCCAAATGTTTTTTTCTGCAAAACAAAAGCTGTGGAACTTTAGCAGTGGGCTTAGCAAAAGATGAGAGGTGGTTTGGTGTCGATCGCTTGACTAACGGCAGAGCTATTTCAAAATAAAAGCCGCGAATATGGTTCTGTGACATATTGATTGTCTAGGAAAGTCCCAAATGTTTTTTTCTGCTAAACAAAGGCTGTGGAACCTTCGCAGTGTGCTTAGCAAAAGATGAGAGGTGGTTTGGTGTCGATTGGTCCACGAACGACAGAGCTATTTCAAAATAAAAGCCGCGAATATGGTTCTGTGACATATTGATTGTCTAGGAAAGTCCCAAATGTTTTTTTCTGCTAAACAAAGGCTGTGGAACCTTAGCAGTGTGCTTAGCAAAAGATGCGAGGTGGTTTGGTGTCGATTGGTCCACGAACGACAGAGCTATTTCAAAATAAAAGCCGCGAATATGGTTCTGTGAGATATTGATTGTCTAGGAAAGTCCCAAATGTTTTTTTCTGCAAAACAAAGGCTGTGGAACTTTAGCAGTGGGCTTAGCAAAAGATGAGAGGTGGTTTGGTGTCGATCGCTTGACTAACGACAGAGCTATTTCAAAATAAAAGCCGCGAATATGGTTCTGTGACATATTGATTGTCTAGGAAAGTCCCAAATGTTTTTTTCTGCAAAACAAAGGCTGTGGAACCTTAGCAGTGGGTTCAGCAAAAGATGAGAGGTGGTTTGGTGTCGATTGGTCCACGAACGACAGAGCTATTTCAAAATAAAAGCCGCGAATATGGTTCTGTGACATATTGATTGTCTAGGAAAGTCCCAAATGTTTTTTTCTGCAAAACAAAGGCTGTGGAACCTTAGCAGTGGGTTCAGCAAAAGATGAGAGGTGGTTTGGTGTCGATCGCTTGACTAACGACAGAGCTATTTCAAAATAAAAGCCGCGAATATGGTTCTGTGACATATTGATTGTCTAGGAAAGTCCCAAATGTTTTTTTCTGCTAAACAAAGGCTGTGGAACCTTAGCAGTGCGCTTAGCAAAAGATGAGAGGTGGTTTGGTGTTGATTGGTCCACGAACGACAGAGCTATTTCAAAATAAAAGCCGCGAATATGGTTCTGTGACATATTGATTGTCTAGGAAAGTCCCAAATGTTTTTTTCTGCTAAACAAAGGCTGTGGAACCTTAGCAGTGCCCTTAGCAAAAGATGAGAGGTGGTTTGGTGTCGATTGGTCCACGAACGACAGAGCTATTTCAAAATAAAAGCAGCGAATATGGTTCTGTGACATATTGATTGTCTAGGAAAGTCCCAAATGTTTTCTTCTGCAAAACAAAGGCTGTGGAACTTTAGCAGTGGGCTTAGCAAAGATGAGAGGTGGTTTGGTGTCGATCGCTTGACTAACGGCAGAGCTATTTCAAAATAAAAGCCGCGAATATGGTTCTGTGACATATTGATTGTCTAGGAAAGTCCCAAATGTTTTTTTCTGCTAAACAAAGGCTGTGGAACCTTAGCAGTGCGCTTAGCAAAAGATGAGAGGTGGTTTGGTGTCGATCGCTTGACTAACGGCAGAGCTATTTCAAAATAAAAGCCGCGAATATGGTTCTGTGACATATTGATTGTCTAGGAAAGTCCCAAATGTTTTTTTCTGCTAAACAAAGGCTGTGGAACCTTAGCAGTGCGCTTAGCAAAAGATGAGAGGTGGTTTGGTGTCGATTGGTCCACGAACGACAGAGCTATTTCAAAATAAAAGCCGCAAATATGGTTCTGTGACATATTGATTGTCTAGGAAAGTCCCAAATGTTTTTTTCTGCTAAACAAAGGCTGTGGAACCTTAGCAGTGCGCTTAGCAAAAGATGCGAGGTGGTTTGGTGTCGATTGGTCCACGAACGACAGAGCTATTTCAAAATAAAAGCCGCGAATATGGTTCTGTGACATATTGATTGTCTAGGAAAGTCCCAAATGTTTTTTTCTGCAAAACAAAGGCTGTGGAACTTTAGCAGTGGGCTTAGCAAAAGATGAGAGGTGGTTTGGTGTCGATCGCTTGACTAACGGCAGAGCTATTTCAAAATAAAAGCTGCGAATATGGTTCTGTGACATATTGATTGTCTAGGAAAGTCCCAAATGTTTTTTTCTGCTAAACAAAGGCTGTGGAACCTTAGCAGTGCGCTTAGCAAAAGATGAGAGGTGGTTTGGTGTCGATCGCTTGACTAACGGCAGAGCTATTTCAAAATAAAAGCCGCGAATATGGTTCTGTGACATATTGATTGTCTAGGAAAGTCCCAAATGTTTTTTTCTGCTAAACAAAGGCTGTGGAACCTTAGCAGTGCGCTTAGCAAAAGATGAGAGGTGGTTTGGTGTCGATTGGTCCACGAACGACAGAGCTATTTCAAAATAAAAGCCGCGAATATGGTTCTGTGACATATTGATTGTCTAGGAAAGTCCCAAATGTTTTTTTCTGCTAAACAAAGGCTGTGGAACCTTAGCAGTGCGCTTAGCAAAAGATGCGAGGTGGTTTGGTGTCGATTGGTCCACGAACGACAGAGCTATTTCAAAATAAAAGCCGCGAATATGGTTCTGTGACATATTGATTGTCTAGGAAAGTCCCAAATGTTTTTTTCTGCAAAACAAAGGCTGTGGAACTTTAGCAGTGGGCTTAGCAAAAGATGAGAGGTGGTTTGGTGTCGATCGCTTGACTAACGGCAGAGCTATTTCAAAATAAAAGCTGCGAATATGGTTCTGTGACATATTGATTGTCTAGGAAAGTCCCAAATGTTTTTTTCTGCTAAACAAAGGCTGTGGAACCTTAGCAGTGCGCTTAGCAAAAGATGAGAGGTGGTTTGGTGTCGATCGCTTGACTAACGGCAGAGCTATTTCAAAATAAAAGCCGCGAATATGGTTCTGTGACATATTGATTGTCTAGGAAAGTCCCAAATGTTTTTTTCTGCTAAACAAAGGCTGTGGAACCTTAGCAGTGCGCTTAGCAAAAGATGAGAGGTGGTTTGGTGTCGATTGGTCCACGAACGACAGAGCTATTTCAAAATAAAAGCCGCGAATATGGTTCTGTGACATATTGATTGTCTAGGAAAGTCCCAAATGTTTTTTTCTGCTAAACAAAGGCTGTGGAACCTTAGCAGTGCGCTTAGCAAAAGATGCGAGGTGGTTTGGTGTCGATTGGTCCACGAACGACAGAGCTATTTCAAAATAAAAGCCGCGAATATGGTTCTGTGACATATTGATTGTCTAGGAAAGTCCCAAATGTTTTTTTCTGCAAAACAAAGGCTGTGGAACTTTAGCAGTGGGCTTAGCAAAAGATGAGAGGTGGTTTGGTGTCGATCGCTTGACTAACGGCAGAGCTATTTCAAAATAAAAGCCGCGAATATGGTTCTGTGACATATTGATTGTCTAGGAAAGTCCCAAATGTTTTTTTCTGCTAAACAAAGGCTGTGGAACCTTAGCAGTGCGCTTAGCAAAAGATGAGAGGTGGTTTGGTGTCGATTGAGCCACTTCTTAACATGCAGTGGAATCCGTATTATAACCTGCTCCTAGCCGGTTGGCCTGCATGTTAAACAACAATTAGCCGGCCTACGCGCACTCCCGCGACTCCGTATCTTATCTACCTCGACCACCGGTATAAGATCCGCTTCCACGCAATCGCACCTCATGTTAAACAGTGGCAGGTCATTATCCGCAGATCTGAGTGGGCGGGTGTCACTCACTTCACTTCACTTCACGTTCACTAGTTTATTAATTAATGAATCGTTCGGGCAATCGCTTATATCAACGTGCAAACTCACGGTTTCCTCAAGTGCTGCAAAAAGGGCTTGAATTGTTTGGCCGTGTGGTCCCAACGCGCTTCAGCTGCAGCCAGGCAGCCAGGTCCATTGCATCAGGAGGGACGCTTACTGCTGCGCTGCTTGCTTGCTCCCATGTCAGAAAAAGCCTAACTTTTGTGGAGAGAAATACATTGAAAACTAGTCAGATATGACTTGAAATGCCACTTGTAAAATAAATCACCCACAGTGATTGACGACAGTCCGACCACTATTTTGACTGGGCGGCTTTATGTAACCTAGGCGAAGCGCTCATTTTTGGCACATTGCCACCCCTCGTTGGAATGGACTCCGTTAAAACGGCACGTTTTTTGAAGTCTCCAGATTTGTCGCTAACGTGATGCAGCCAATTCTATTGTGTGAGGCAGGCAGTGTTGTGTGACTGTGCGTCCACACTGCGGAGAGGATAGGAGCTGACGGACTGATAGGCTATCAAACTTTTGTGGGGAGAAATACATTTAAAACTAGTCAGATATGACTAGTTGCCACTTGTAAAATAAATCACCCACAGTGATTGACGACGGTGCGACCACTATTTTGACTGCCTCATAGCTAAAGCTGTTTCCTATCACATTTCTTGTTTTCGATCCCCCCCCCCCCCCCCCCCCCCCCCCCCGGCCGCCCACTGGCAGAAAAAACGGCTCATATCCAGTTGTTTCTTAACAAAGACCCCTCATGTTTAGAAAGGCAAAACCTGAAAATATCCTGTTCTCTCTAGCTGGACATGATCCAGAGTTCATGTTTAAAAGGCACTTTGGTCCACGAACGACAGAGCTATTTCAAAATAAAAGCCGCGAATATGGTTCTGTGACATATTGATTGTCTAGGAAAGTCCCAAATGTTTTTTTCTGCTAAACAAAGGCTGTGGAACCTTAGCAGTGCCCTTAGCAAAAGATGAGAGGTGGTTTGGTGTCGATTGGTCCACGAACGACAGAGCTATTTCAAAATAAAAGCAGCGAATATGGTTCTGTGACATATTGATTGTCTAGGAAAGTCCCAAATGTTTTCTTCTGCAAAACAAAGGCTGTGGAACTTTAGCAGTGGGCTTAGCAAAAGATGAGAGGTGGTTTGGTGTCGATCGCTTGACTAACGGCAGAGCTATTTCAAAATAAAAGCCGCGAATATGGTTCTGTGACATATTGATTGTCTAGGAAAGTCCCAAATGTTTTTTTCTGCTAAACAAAGGCTGTGGAACCTTAGCAGTGCGCTTAGCAAAAGATGAGAGGTGGTTTGGTGTCGATCGCTTGACTAACGGCAGAGCTATTTCAAAATAAAAGCCGCGAATATGGTTCTGTGACATATTGATTGTCTAGGAAAGTCCCAAATGTTTTTTTCTGCTAAACAAAGGCTGTGGAACCTTAGCAGTGCGCTTAGCAAAAGATGAGAGGTGGTTTGGTGTCGATCGCTTGACTAACGGCAGAGCTATTTCAAAATAAAAGCCGCGAATATGGTTCTGTGACATATTGATTGTCTAGGAAAGTCCCAAATGGTTTTTTCTGCAAAACAAAAGCTGTGGAAGCTTAGCAGTGCGCTTACCAAAAGATGAGAGGTGGTTTGGTGTCGATTGGTCCACGAACGACAGAGCTATTTCAATAAAAAAGGGTGGATGGGATGGAAACATGTTTTCTGTATGCTGGTGGTAGGTTTGAGAATAGGACGAAGAGATGGGTTGAGGCATAAGTAGGTGAGGTAGCAGGGGGCAAGCATACTAGCAGGTAGGCAAGTACACGAGCCGATGACCTAACAGGCTGGCAGCAGAGGTATGGGCAGGTGACACACAGGGCAGAGGGCACAAGGGATCCTGCAGACAGGGGAAAACAATGTTAGGAAACAGGCATGAGGGAACAGGAACAACTAAGGTCTACTGGATACTGATTGGCTGAGAGAGTACCATAAGCAAAGCAAGCCAGAGTTCCAGGAGCTGGGAGAGAGGGAATGATCCAGGCCACACAGACACACACACACAGACACACACACACACACACACCAACAAATAGATACATAGAGAAACACAGAGACAAACAGTTGCTATGGCGTTTCTAGATGGCTCCTATAGTGTAGTATAAATATCTTGGCACTATTTTTGACAGCAAGTTGAAGTTCGATCTAAACTGTGAAATGCTGTGCAAAAAAGGTCAACAACGTCTCTTTTGCCTAAGGAAGCTTGCCAGATTCCAGGTTGACAGGACTCTGATGAAACTGTTTTATTGTGCCTATATCGAGTCTGTAATTTCATTTTCTATTATCTGTTGGTATGGAAACCTTGGTATTCAAGGGAGGAACTCTCTCGGGAGGATTGTGAGAGCGGCATCTAAAATAGCCGGAGTAAATTTTAGTAGCCTGGACCACATTTTTAACAAACAGGTGCTTAAAAAGGCCATGTCCATCCGCATGGACGATACTCATCCTCTCTGCCCAGAGTATGTGCTGCTCCCTTCGGCTAAAGGTTCCGAGGGCAACGAAAAACAGATACAAATTGTCTTTCGTTCCTGTTTCCATCACAGCTTTAAATGCTGCTGAGAGGAGGAGATAGTGCACTCTCTCTCTCTCTCTCTGTCTCGCTCCCTTTTCTCTGTCTCTCATGCAGCTTAAACGCTGCTGGGCGGAGGAGATGATGCACTCTCTCTCTCTGTCTCTCTTCTTAGGTAGGTAATGTTGCTGCTACAAATATTCTTTATATATTTTATATTCGAGATATATTTTAATTTATTTTTTACCTACCTATTTATTTATGCGAGCTCAAATAGTCCTGGACTCTTATTACTTTTAAGTTCATGTACGTGTCTTTTACTACTTTTAAGTACATTGTACGTGTCTTTACTACTTTTAAGTACATTGTACAGATCCCTTGAGGTGTGTTTTTACTTTACTTTTATCCTGTGTTTACTTGATCCATTTTCTGCTGGAAAACTGCTGCACATGCTCCATGTTTGTTTTAATTTGTTCATGTTTTGTTTTTTCATGTATTCGCTATGCTTTTTATATCTGCTTGCACACAAATTGCCCTTCTGGGACAAATAATAAACTTGAATCTTGAATCTTGAATCTAGTAGGTGGTGGGCGTGGCCTGTAGCGGCACACCCACCAAGTTTGAAGTTGATCGGATGAACGGTTCTTGAGATAAACCACATTTGGTGTTGCCAGTAGGTGGCGCTATGACCATCCACATGTCCGAAATTCAGTGCCAGACTACATCTGGTTCATAGCAGCACACACGCCAAATTTGAGGTCAATCGGGCAAACGGTCTTCAGAATAAACCGCTTTTTGTGTTGCCAGTAGGTGGCGCTGTGACTAGACTGTGGAGAAACAGAATGGCCATAACAGTTGTATTTCTACTCTTTTATTTGTATTTCTACTCTTTTATTTTTTTAGGAAATACAACCGTTGTTACAAAGGTGAAACTACGGATATTGCTCTTTGACGACGGTCCCTAGATATTCAGCTTGCCGCACGCACTCAGAAGGATATTCAGAGTCGTTCCTCGGCAATTGCGCGATAACCGCTGCGGTTGGGGAGTTGATCAAAGCTGTGAAATGTCGGCCTCGCGTATCTGTACAAAATAAGACTAATCTGGAATTAATTGGTGCCGTTTTCATGAAGCTATTACAGTTAGAAACGGGTAAAACAGGCGAATATCGAATATAAAACCAATTTCACTCCGGTGAAGAGACAGTGCATGACAGGGAGGGGGAGAAGATAGGTGCATGGAAGAAAATGTTTAAAGTGTTCAGATTGTCCGTTACACTTCATTGTTTATATTGACCTCCTTTTAGGGGAGAGAAGGAACAAATAATAACAGCTTAATTACACCTGAAGTGTGTTTTGTTGTTTCTGTACTTCAGTTGAATGTTTCAGCTTCACATTTGTCTGCTGAAAGTGGAAAGTTTCTCTGTGCTGATTAAAAATCTGATTTCAAGAGGTGGACCTACAAGCATGATTCATCACATCGCTTGGAAACATGGTCCAATATTCAACTCAAACAAGTATAATGTAGAAACTTGAAGCCCCCAGACCATATACACATACTGAGATTCAAAAACACAGGACAAGCACAAGCACAGGGTAGGGGAGAGTGGGGTGAGTTGTGCCAGTGGGGAAGTTGTGCCACCCCTTGTATCTAGAAAACCATAGAAGAAATTGGTCATGTGACCACACATTTTTGAAGAGGCATCCATTTTACTCACTCTGCAAAGAAGGGAGGCAGATGGCACAAGAGATAAACACATTTAAGTTCAAAAAACTGTTTTTTGCCTCTCAAAGTAAATTTTTTATGATCAAGGTTTATTGATTGTTGTGTCTGAACAATTATAGACAAGCTTGAAAACATTTCACACATGTGTTAGTGTTTTAGTAAGCTACAATATGAGGCTATACTGTTAGCATGATGTTACCTCCAAACCAGCTATATGATACAAGTTTGTTAAAATGGTGGGGATGGGGTGATTTGTGCCAAAAGGCCTGGGTTAAGTTGTGCCAGTGCAGTTGCAGTTGATTTAGTGAAATTTTATTTCATTTTGTTCTTAAATGTTTAAATAGACCTTGTGGAAGAATATTGCAGTATTGGCAAGTGTAGCCTGGCTCTGTGATAGTTGATTTTGTTCATTTTGAACATCATTTTTATTTCTGAAAATGTTAAATATGTAGGTCAACTGCTGCTACCGTTTAGCCTTGTTTAACCCTGTTATAGTACACTGGACTTTAGTGTTATCTTTATTTTGTCTTGCTTTGATATAGCATTACAGTATATGAGATGAAAATGTTCTGTTTTACTTCAGTAATCAATGGCACAATTTACCCCAATGTATTCTCTCCAAAGGCACAACTTACCCCGCACCGGGGGCAAGTTGTGCCAAGAGACCACTTTTTTAAGAATAGCCATATTTTTTTAACAGTTTCTTTAAGATCCAAAGGGAGTGTTCCCAGTGGTGCACAACATCCTGAAATATATTTACATATTGTAGTTGGAGTCTTTACTGTCATGCCCTCACTTTAAAGACACCTCAAGTAAAAAGTGGCACAACTCACCCCACTCTCCCCTATAGTTCTTGCACAAAGGATAGTTAGGCTACATTTTTTTTGAAAGTGGAGAAAGGGGAGAAAGGGAAATGAAACAACCATTTTATTTCACTTCCTGATCTGCCCCGGCCGCAGACAGACTAATCATCAACACAACACGCGATTCACTCGGTGTTCAAGCGAGACTACTCTGCATTGGTCTCGTCTACTATTAGAGGTAAGTTGTGAGGCATCCATATTAAATTTAGACTGTTTAATAACAATCGAAAATCTTGCTCGCTGCTTTAAAAAGATAATTATTTTATAAGCCACACACTCACTGCAGTTGTGACCAAAATTACCATATCGGTCAAGTTGTGTAAGAAGCACGCGACCCAGCAGCTGTACGGCTGTTGTCCTGGAAGAAGGACATTAATAAACAGGACATTAATTGTAATGCTGATATCACCAGTCTGCAGGAGGGCAGGGCAGAGGACTCTATGGCTGAAAGTGATTGTTGGGAGGGAAAGTAACCAAACTACTCCCCCTGCTGGCTGCATTAAACCCTGAGAGAATCCCCATCAATTTCCTCACTCCTCAGTGACACAAGTAATTTTTCACAAGCAATTACCTGCAGGCATTTTGTCATAAGAGTATCAAGGTTACAAACTGTAATGGTCTTTATAGCCTTGAGGAATAAGCAGCAAGATGAGAAACTGATAAGGATCCAAACTGGAGCCAAAGCCATCAGAGTAAAAACATCTGACAGAAGCTCACAGATGGAACAGAGCTTTTCTCGTTATGCCCTCTGAACAATGACCTGTTCACCACACACACCCATGATCCACTCCCTGACTTGAGGAAACCTGTTTGGTGGCCTCACACAGATCAGTCAGCATCCAGATCTACTGGATCCCAGCCGATTTAGTACCTGGAAAGAGCTGGTCCAGGTGACATATCAAAGACTGCAGGATACCGTGTGTCCTCACCTGGTATAGCACATACGACGGAGGCTCGGGTCCGAATCCGACCCCAGGTCCTTTGCCGCATGTCATCCAGGGGCGTATCTACGGGTGGGCCTGGGTAGGCACAGGCCCACCCACTTCTTGCCCTGGCCCACCCCAATTTTTTTTTCTTTTTTTTTTTTCTTTTTTATTGGTTGTTTTCTAGAGGCAAACTTGCTGCTGCATTGCTAGCCAATGGTTTTGTTACTTTTGTAAAAACGCAGGGCACATCATCTCCAGAGTCTAATGCATGACAACTTCATGACATCTAGGAATTTTGTTCTCTCTGTGGATAAATAAACCAGAGGGCGTCTTGTTCAAACTTGAAGCAGCCTCAGTGTTGTTATTTTTTAAACTCACAGCAGTATATGGATCAGTGGTTCTAATTTCTGTATAAAGTAACAGTATACACACAAGTATAAGCATTCATGTATGCAACATTTGGCACCTATATGTAACCTTTTAAGGTTGAGATAATTGTATTATCATTATATGGTCCAAATATTTCAGTAAAGCACTTGAAACACTTGAAATATTCTTGCTTGGGTGGTATCATTCTACTTGAAATGATGGTCAAATGCATTATTTTTAGTAAAATAACACGTCAAATTTTTCGGGCGGCCGGCCTTCGACCGGCCACCCGAGTTGGCCCGGCCTTCGGCCGGGCATCTGCACCCCTTCCTATCCAGGCCCACCCAATTTGATCCAGGTCCACCTATAATTCTATTTCTGCATACGCCCCTGATGTCATCCCCTCTCTCTATCCTCACCTTTCCTGTCTGCCTATACTGTCCTATCTAAATAAAGGCAGAAATGCCCCCAAAAAAGCATCTTAAAAAAAAGAAGGCAGGATATCTACGGAAGATTTTCAGGCTCTTATGTCCGGGAAAGAACTTCCTAATTGTGAAGCGCAACTTTCTTTTTCAAATAACACACTCATATATATTCCTCTCATATCTCCTTCTTGCCAGACCTACTTCAATCAAGGTTTAAAGCTACAATATGAAACAATATATATATATATATATATATATATATATACCACATGATCAGATCTTATATCTCACAGTACCGGTGTTATGTCATCAGAAGGGTAGAACGTAATTTAGTCTTCAGACCTGTCAGTTAGCTTCAAAAAGTGACCCCACACCTCAATGAAGACATCTTCTCTTCCTGTAACTCTATAAGTTACCCTTTCATATGATGCTGTGTGGCACATTACTTCCAACCATTCCTCCAATGTAATAGGAGTAGGTGACTTCCAATTTCTTAATGCGATTCTACATCCTGATATCATGGCCATTCTATACCACAGCCCTTGGTATTTAGACCATATAGTATATTTTGGTAACAAACCCAGTATGCAAGTCGCAGGAGACTTATGCAGTTTTTTATTCAGTACTTCACTCAAAAATACAATTTGTCCCACAAACGTACCTATATCTTTATCACACCTCCAGCAGGTGTCATTATTTCTCAACTTAAGTTTGGCTATAGCTTACTGGGGATCCAATAGCTTCTATTTAACACTTTGTATAGGATAAGTTGTGACTGTGCTTCCCCAGAGCATTTATACCATTTGGGCACTAACTTCTTCCAAGAGTCTTCAGAAATATCTTCACATATATCCTTCTCCCAGCTTAATTTCAAGCCTGTCAGGTTGAGTGCCTGATGATCTCTGATGACATAACACCTTGATGCACCTCCCCTTCTATACCAGTCTTGATAAAATACCTCTTGAATCCCAGTTAATGGGTCAAGTGAAGAATTTGTCACAGAGGATATACAGTGCCTAATCTGCAAGAACCTATATAAATGTTTGTTGTCTAATCTAAAATCATTCTTGATGTCCTCAAAGGGTATTACCCCATCTTCTCCTGCTATGTCCCCTAGAACAGTGATTCCCAACCAGGGGTACGTGTACCCCTAGGGGTACTTGAGCAGCTTGCAGGGGGTACTTATAAAGATTGGGATTACAATGTATTTCCAAGATGCTAAAAACTGGTGACTTTTTGCAATTGAAAACTGTCAAAATTGTATTCTTGTATTGACTTCTTTCAATCAATTTTCAGTTTTTTATTAAACCAAACGGAGGCTCTTGGTGTAAGATATGGGTTAGCTCTAGTTAATGTGTGTGACTGGTTCCAGGTTTCTCGAACAAAAGACAGAAGAGGGTTCTTAAGAGGTATAGGTCTGTCTGATTGTGTTAGGAAGGATTCTAAAGATGAAGGAGACACCAGTTCTTCCTCAATCTTGACCCAGACAGGTACCTGTTCTACAGAAAGATTTGACTTGGATAGCTGTGAGAGTGAGAATGCATAATGATAACAGGTTAATTTTGTGAGTGAGTGATGACGAGGAGGCAGTGAGTGTGAGTGATGATGATGAGGAGGCAGTGAGTGTGAGTGATAACCTCATTCAGATAACATGCACAATGTGTGTGTGCACGCTCATGCGTGTGTGCATGTCTGTATGTGTGTGTGTGTGCGCTTGTGCACGAGCGAGTGTGTTTGTTTATTGTACCCAAAGGGTGTGGATGATCCCTACTAATATGCAGACGCCAAACTTTCTTTCTGTTTTCAGGTAAACTGAAGTTTAAAAAGTGATTTTTGCTAAGAGCAGCACTTTTTCTTCTTCTTTCTCCCCTCCTCAACTTACGCCACATGCCAAACTTTTTGAACGTACCAAGAAATATTGTGTAAATTTTTTTTAAATTGAATATGCAATGAATTGATTGACTAACATGATATATTTTTTTCCAGTGCATGCAGGTCTAAATCTATGTAAAAGAGTGAAAACATTATCATGTCCTTATTTGGTGGCCCTACACTGCCCCCCCTCTGGTGTCTAAATATGACATGAAATGTGACACACGTCACTTATAACATCAGGAACGTGCTCACATAACGTGACAGCTGCTGGTATTTATTTTGACCCACATCTAAGCGGAGGTAATTTTTCAGTATTTTACAGAATATGAAAATGCAGATTGTAAACTTTTAAATGATGTGTCACACATTGTAATCTGAAAGGAAATGAAGGAGTTATGTTTATTTGAATGTTCACGCTCCTAAAAGCCACATTCAGAGATAACAGCCCTCAAAGTTGGAGAAGCTTTTCACACCTGTAGGCAGCCAGGTAAGGGGGGACTGGACAACAAGGACTTTTATTTACTGGTGGAATGGATAGTTCAAAACCTAAACTTGTGTATTAATGGAAAAAAAACTAAACTAAATTAAAAAGAAAAAGAAACTATTTTCTCATTTTCTGGGAATGAGAATTGGCCTACATGTGGTCCCTTCCTCTGAGGTGTGTCACTCTATCTCTCTCTCTCTCTCTCTCTCTCTCTCTCTCTCTCTCTCTCTCTCTCCTCTCTCTCTCTCTCTCTCTCTCTCTCTCTCTCTTCTCTTCCTCTCTCTCTCTCTCTCTCTCTCTCTCTCTCTCTCTCTCTCTCTTTCCTCTCTCTCTCTCTCTCTCTCTCTCTCTCTCTCTCTCTCTCTCTCTCTCTACCTCTCTCTCTGTCTCTCAACTGAGATTTGTTTTAACCCTTTCTCTCCTCCCTAGTAGGCTACTGCTTCAGTGCTTCCTAGATACATGTGATATTTCATTGCTCTAAGGATGATTAAAAAAAAGCCAAGGTGTATTAAAATATTCACTCTCTAACCATTCCTGAACATGTACACAAAAATATTGCTTTGTGCCTATGTATCCCGGGCAACGCCGGGTACATTGTTAGTATAGACGGTTTTAACTTGACAACAAAACATTCTAAATTGAACCCCAGCTCACTTCCTGTTGCAGTGTTTGCTATGTAGAGCAGGACTAACAGGACCAGCTCACTTCCTGTTGCAGTGTTTGCTAGTAGAGTAAGGCAGGACTAACAGGACCAGAACCAGAATCAGCTTTATTGGCTAAGAATGTAGAAATAGAAGGAATTTGACTCCGGTATACGTTGTTGCCCTCAATGTAGGCCTACAGGGGGGAAAAGGTATTGTTGCTCTCAATGTAGGCCTACAGGGGGGAAAGGTATTGCTGCTGTCAATGTAGGCCTACAGGGGGTAAAGATATTGTTGCTCTCAATGTAGGCCTACAGGGGGGGAAAGGTATTGTTGCTCTCAATGTAGGCCTACATGGGGGGAAAGGTATTGTTGCTCTCAATGTAGGCCTACAGGGGGGGAAAGGTATTGTTGCTCTCAATGTAGGCCTACAGGGGGGAAAGGTATTGTTGCTCTCAATGTAGGCCTACAGGGGGGAAAAGGTATTGTTGCTCTCAATGTAGGCCTACAGGGGGAAAAGGTATTGCTGCTCTCAATGTAGGCCTACGGGGGGGGAAAGGTATTGTTGCTCTCAATGTAGGCCTACAGGGGGTAAAGATATTGTTGCTCTCAATGTAGGCCTACAGGGGGGGAAAGGTATTGTTGCTCTCAATGTAGGCCTACATGGGGGAAAGGTATTGTTGCTCTCAATGTAGGCCTACAGGGGGAAAGGTATTGCTGCTCTCAATGTAGGCCTACAGGGGGAAAGATATTGTTGCTCTCAATGTAGGCCTACAGGGGGGGAAAGGTATTGTTGCTCTCAATGTAGGCCTACAGGGGGAAAAGGTATTGCTGCTCTCAATGTAGGCCTACGGGGGGGGGGAAAGGTATTGTTGCTCTCAATGTAGGCCTACAGGGGGTAAAGATATTGTTGCTCTCAATGTAGGCCTACAGGGGGGGAAAGGTATTGCTGCTCTCAATGTAGGCCTACAGGGGGGAAAAGGTATTGTTGCTCTCAATGTAGGCCTACAGGGGGAAAAGGTATTGCTGCTCTCAATGTAGGCCTACAGGGGGGGAAAGGTATTGTTGCTCTCAATGTAGGCCTACAGGGGGGAAAAGGTATTGTTGCTCTCAATGTAGGCCTACAGGGGGAAAAGGTATTGCTGCTCTCAATGTAGACCTACAGGGGGGAAAAGGTATTGCTGCTCTCAATGTAGGCCTACAGGGGGGAAAGGTATTGTTGCTCTCAATGTAGGCCTACAGGGGGGGAAAGGTATTGTTGCTCTCAATGTAGGCCTACAGGGGGGAAAAGGTATTGTTGCTCTCAATGTAGGCCTACAGGGGGGAAAAGGTATTGTTGCTCTCAATGTAGGCCTACAGGGGGGGGTAAAGGTATTGTTGCTCTCAATGTAGGCCTACAGGAGGGGGAAGGTATTGTTGCTCTCAATGTAGGCCTACAGGGGGGTAAAGGTATTGCAAACAAGCTAAAATAACAAACAAGGACATCGATCAAAGACTGACTGACAATTCAGTGAAAACCGTCTCTATCTATAACTATAACAGCCCCCCGTGTTGTTCACAAGTGTAAAATAATCCCTCATAAATACATCCTTTATTTGAAAGTGATAAACCAATGCTTAAAGAAAATGTAGTTCATATTTGCTCTTTAATCAGAATCCTTTAATTGGTAAATATATTTGCACATACAAGGAATTTAGCTGAGTGGTTGTTTTGTTAAAATAAAGAATAAAACACAATTTAACAGACTAAAAACAGTACATAAAGAAACAGTAGATATATAAAACAATGTATCGAAAGTATACAAAAAACAAAATCCAGTCTCATAAAGATCTGGTCATGGAAATGTGGAAAATATCAAGCTAGATACTGGCCCCGCCCCCTCCCCCGCCTCCTGAACTCATGTCTCATGTTTTAAACCCAAAACAAAGGCACAGGGAGACACAGCATGATGACCTATAGGCATCACATGTGATCACAAACACATTTCACTGACTGCTTTTCATTTAGGAAGAGAACGTTTCTAATTTGCCACCATGTATTTTGTTGCTTCAAAGCGTGGAGGACAGCCATCAATGTGTTGTTCATCCAATCACGTGCAGCAAGCAACAAACATGGAGCCCTTAGCCTGATATATGAGTACCGCAGGAATGAGTCCGCAAGTATACTTCCGGGTTCGTCAGTGGAAAAGTGAATGGGGTTTTAGAATGAGGATTTCACTTAAATGCTGTGCACTTCCTGAATAAGTGCACAGCACGTTTTCTATCATTTAAAATGAGAGGTTACGACTTTACCAAAGAAAAAGATGCCAACAACAATCTGGGTTTCTCATGTGGCCCCCAGGAAAGATATTTACCCTCCCCTGCTATAAGCATTGCCATATCTACTATATCTACTAAATACTT
>NC_139638.1:6882070-6919570 GCF_964638095.1 Poromitra crassiceps | reverse complement strand
CTTCTAGAAAATGATTACATCCTCAACCCTGACAAGAATCCTTACTTGCCATATATCAAAATGTACAAGCGTTTTATAGATGACATCTATACAGTGGACAGGGTCATCTTCCCAGTTGACAGCTTTCCATGCTCTTTTAAATTCTAACAGTGAGCATTTGAACTTCACAATGTCCTTTGATACAGAAAAAATGAATTTCCTTGACATTCTGATCATTAAAGAAAATAACAGCCTTAGAACAGATCTGTATAGAAAGCCCACTGATCGTAACTCCCTCCTTCATGCAGACAGTTTTCATCCCACCCCCCTTAAAAAGGGCTTTACCTGTGGGCCAGTTCAAACGCATCCGTAGGATATGTAGTACAGATCAGTCTTATCACGTCCATGCAACAGATCTGGAGTCCCGTCTTAGGCAGCATGGCTACCCGGACCACTGGATCAAACCAGCCGCTGATAGATTCAAGGATAGCTCCCAGTTGGAGTGTCTGACCTCCAGGGAGAGAACTAGGGAACAGCGTACTTACTGTTTTGTTCAGTACTCTCCTTTGGGCCGCCATTTTGAACAAATAATCAAAAAGCACTGGCACATTCTACAGTCTGACCCCTCTCTCCGTGATTCTTTTACAGCTCCTCCTCGTATTGTATACAGACGACCACCCAATCTGAGGAATCAACTAGTCAGATCACACCTACGTCAGACAACACCCTCCCATTTTTTGACACAGATCCCAGATGGTAATTATAAATGCGGCAGATGTGCACAATGTAACTTCACGTACAAATGTAACACATTCAACCATCCTGTTACTGGGAAAAAGTTCAAGATAAAAGGCATTATCACTTGCACTACGTCAAATGTTATTTACATGATCATGTGCACCTGTGGGTTAGTCTATGTAGGTAAGACGTCTAGACAAATCAAGACGAGGATCTCTGAACATAGGAGTAACATCAGAACACAAGACTTCAAGAATCCAGTGGCCTTACATTTTGCTCAAGCACAACACCCCATTTCATCACTCAAATACATAGGTATTGAGCGGGTTACGACGCCACCTAGAGGTGGAGATATCAATCTTTTACTTCTCAAGAGAGAGGCGTTTTGGATCTCCACTTTAGATACTGTTGCTAGAGGCCTCAATGAGTCTTTTGACCTCAGACCTTTTCTGTAGGCTAACTACCCCCCCCCCCCCTCCCTCCAATTACAGGGATACTGTATGGCATTGTTTTTCTTGTTTTCTTTTCTTTCTACCTAGGTTATCTCATTTTTTGATTGCTAGGCTTTTAAAATTTCTTCTACCTATGTTATCTCAATTTCTTGATTGCTAGGCTTTTAAATCCTATTCATTGCATTTTGGTTAATTTTGATATCCCTTAACTGTTCTACTGTATTGTATTAACTATGTTTCAGTGGCAGTAGAGTTCTATTTAATCTCTTCCCCATTGTCTTAAAAACATGTATTGTGTTGCATTGGTTTTTTGTATTATGCATTTTGCAATATGTTATTTGTAATGTGTTTTATAATCAGTCGTGTGGAGTTTGGTGACAGAGCAGGACCTATGGACACACCCTCTACACAATTAGTGAACACACCTGTGAGCTACTAAGTGAAATGCTGTGATTGGCTGGGCTGTTCCATATATGTGAGTGTTTGTCCTGTTTGTCTCCATTCTGATGAAGGTTGTTGAACCGAAACGTTATCAATAAAACTCCTCTAAAGTCTTAAGTATGCTCCAGAGTGCAGACTTTTTTCCTTTTCAAAATATAATTATGAGAACATGAAATCGATATCTAACTAAACCATCCTCTGCTGGGAGTCCCGACAGCCCACTCCATTTGCTGTCCGGGTGTCCATCACATAACATCTCCCGCTGCTGTTGTTGTCGATATGTGGCATGATTCCACACAAGCGGTAATGGAATTGAAACGTCCATAATCTTGACATCAGATATCTATAATAATGCCAAGCTAAAAGCTAAGCTAACAACAACACAACAGAGAGCGAGTCAACTCTGATCTGCCCCGGATGGGCTTACAGTGCTTATGTACTTCTTCTGTGGTTTCTCTTCTTCTACTGTAACCAAACAGAAGCGCTTCTCACTGCATCTTCCCAAGCACATCCGGGGCACCCGGACAGCAAACATAGCGGGCTGTCGGCACTCGGGAGCAGAGGACGGTTAGTTAGATATCTATTTAATGTTCTCATAATTATATTTACAACCATAACGAACCGCGATGTGTCCCAAAAGGTGACATTTACAGAGCGTAAGCAGCTTGCCCCGTATGCTCTCGTTATAGCCTGTTTGAGGATGATACTACGAGCTCAGAATCTTCCGTGGCCATCCGAATGAAGCCAAACGTATTTGGGTGAGTAAAACATCATATTTTAAGCTGGAAATGAGGACCGTGGTGTAAAAAACCGAAATTCTCCTTTAAGGACCCCAGGGGGTCCCCGGACGCCACTTTGAGAACCACTCTTGTTATGTAATTGAGTAGCTTTTTTGTGTAGCTACTTGTACTGTACTTGTACTGTAGCAATTTTTTGTACTTTTTAAAAAGCAGTATTTTTACCTTTAATTTGGTTTGAAGTAATGTACCTTGCTACATTTTAAATTGCTTTGTTACAGAGTAAAATACATCCAAAGTTTCCCCAAGTTTTCTATGAACTACGCACCAGATAATGTCTAATCTATTGGCCCTGGTCCTGCTCAACCAGCCTGAGCCCGCCTCAGCACGACCGTGACCTGTAGAAAACAGACCCGCTGCACCCAGACAGAGCCCAGCAGACTGCTGCTTACACCTTTATTCAGTTTATAATCTCACTTGCCAGACTTCCCTCTCTTCCAGGAGGGACGTCACGTCGTCACGTGACTGTTCAGCTCTATTTTATACACAGTTACAACTTGTTCCACATCAGCGGTACAGTTTGAACAAGGCACAAACAGAACTAAAGTGAAATCTACTAAGCTAAACTTCACCCAACTTTACTGATCTGAATGAAACAAAACAAAGTGAAAATGAACTCAATTGAAACTGCCTGGCCAATAAGAGATCTGCTCAGTGAAACGATAAAGCGTCAGTCGGACCTTGCTCTGCAGCGCCCCCTGGTTGATCTGCAGTTCTCTCTGGTTGCTCTGCAGTGCCTCCAGTTTGCTCTGCATGCTCGTTGTCTCCTGGCTGTTGTTGAAGATCAGAGGAATCTGATTGGTCAACGTCAACATCTCTGAACTGGCGGCAGAATGTGAGGACTCCAGTGTGAAAACTGGAACAGAGGCAAATTTCCAAAGTTAAATTTCAGTTCAAATTTATATACAGTATGAATGTGGATTTTAACAGTATATCACTACAACAAATATGAATGTATTGAGTCCTGTTTCCATACTCTGAATTATTGGAACCAACTAATGATGTGCCTCTTCATGCTATCAGTGATAAAGCAACAGATGTATGAAAACATTTCAGTTCTACCTTTATAGAGAAGGAGAGTAATCACTCCGGTCAGCAAGATGAGGTAAGCAATATGCACATATAAGCAGCACTGCCTTTTTGGCTGCTTCGACTTCACATCTGAAACACAAACAGAAAACAACAATAGAAAACAGTAGAATATGAACAGAGTCCTGCAGGAAACTTTCTCTAGAGAGAGAGAGGCAGCATCTCAGCATTTCTTGCCATAATTGATACGACTGTAGTTGTAGTAGACTGATTACCAGCCGACAGCGGGGCTGGTAGTGTTTTCACCTTGAGTCTGTGTGTATTCAATGATATTCAATGCTAGCATTGCGGGTGGTTACTATGGCTGAACAAACTCACAAGCATTACATAACATGAAAGTCACACCATAAGTGACTTGACTTTGACCACAGCACAGCATGGTTATTAGTGCCAGATGCCCTTCTGAAACTTCTGATCTCACAACAGTCTAAAGAAATGACAGAATGGTGTGAAAATAACTTTGGTCAGCAGAAAAGTATCTCAGAATGCAACACGTCAAACCCGTTTGTCACTTTGGTAGGTGGTTGACACTGAGCTGAAAGCTGATACCTACCCACTATATTAGTATGGTCTTCCTAATAAAGTGCTCAGTGAGTGTAGTTATAATGTCAAGGCCCTCTGCAGATTCATTGCAGTGGACTCCATTGTGTATAGGCCTACCTATTTGAGTTGAGGTTTGCCAAAGTGAAAGGGGTTTGATAGTTATTCAAACAGCATGTATTACATTTTTAACATTTTCTAACAAATATTTTGTAAAAACTTAAAAGTCTTATTGTTGTTCCCCAGATCAGCAGAGGGTGGAGCAGCGACCGGGGCAGCAGGGGGGGAAATTGGCCAAGTACAATTGGGGAGAAAATGGGGGGGAAATCAGAAGAAATAATAATCAGAAGAAATGAAAAACAAAAGTATTATTACACCCAAACTTAGTGACGCTGCCAGAGAGGACTTAGACTCTGATCTTACACTGGAGGAAATAACTTATGTGATTAAATCATTCCCATCAGGCAAAGCAGCCAGATGGATTTGGTACTGAATTCTACAAGAAATTCTGTGACTTTTTTTGGCCCCATCCTCCTCAGACATCTAGCTCTAAGGAAGACATGGGGCTTTATCTTCCCCCTGGCCTTAAATTAGCCTTTATGCCCGTGGTCAGGCGCATTCCCTAATTTTTCCTCTGCGATAAAGCCGGCAGAGTGTGGATCGGCGGTCTCCAGTAAACCAATCACATTCTTCCCTTCCAAGGTTCCGATCTACCGAGATACTCCAGTCGGGTAACTCCGGTTGCGGCTGCATGCTGTCATCTCTTCATGCCAATTTGGATATCTCAGCGCATCACAGCCTGAATAAAACGATTCAACCTACAGGCAAATACAGATCTGTTCAGCAGGGCTGATGGTCTCCCTGTACAATATAGAACGTTAACTATCGGTGACATTCCTGATACCATCCACTTCCATGATCTTTATATGTTGTAAACATAACTTTCACAATAGTGAACAAGCACCCCCACTCGGCTCATTCAGGACAGGCTTAGTTTTATAACTTGTAGGCTACCTGCTGCTCCTGCACATCACAGCACATGGCTAAATGATGCAACATAAATATACATTATGTAAAGTCATGGCATAAATGTGTTTTTATTGAAAAAGTACATGTGTCAAGTAAGCTAAGTCTTGTTGGAGCGGACATCACAGTCCAACCGTGTTACGGTTGTCACTCGACTATACCACGTTGTATTTGCGACGGATATATATACAACCTGGATTACATGTACGTATGTTTCACATAGGGTTGTGTTTTGATTTTTATGTTTTATTTTGTCTAATATTGAAATGTTCTAGAATTGCATGTACATAAATATTATTTATATCTACCACTTAGCCTACTTTGGCTGATTTGGTTGCTTTTTCTTGTCAAAATGTATTAAGCCTCAATGCATGTTTTTGACAAGTATTGAGATATGTTTGCCTTTTGGTTGACAGAACAAAGATTGAGAGAGCAGGATGGAATTGGCACAGAGAGAGAGAGAGCAAGAACCAGGTGAGAAAGTGGACAGTTAGTCAAGTATGCACATAACTAAGCAGTGTATATTGATATACTGTTATCGCTATTATTTTCGCATGTGCGCTTTGCTTTGCCTCGGTCCCTACCAATGTTGAGACCAAAACTATGCCCTTGTTTTCAGGTGATGTCTGTCAGAACCTGCGACTCTGCTATCATGTCATCGTGAGACGGGATGACAAGGAGAAGTTCTTTGTGATGACGAGCCTACATAATTTTAATGGACTAGTAGTTAGTGTGTCAATAGTCAAGCATGTCTTCAATCGAAATTATCAACTGGGAACTCTCTTTGTGACCAATATGTCTTAGCAAGCTCATCAGCAACCTTCAACTTGTGTGATAGATAAATATCCTTCCGGCCTTTATTTTCCTTGGAAACTTCCACCCATTCAGGTAGGAAGTTGAGACGGTGATCCTTGAATGGAGTTGAGTGTGGCTCTCTATCTTGCCATGGATGACCTTGATCACTCATAAGCTTTTGATACATCTTGCGTAGCTCTGAGAGCTTGAATAAAGTCTTGTCTGAATGTTCCATCAGGGCCATAATCTCAGCGCAGAATCTGCACATTCACCCTTCAATGTTGCGCCGCAGATGATGGTATTGAAGGGTGGATGTGCTTCGCACGACTCTTTAGATTGTCATCTATGACATTGGTTAGCACCTTGTGGAGGTTAACTTGGTCCACACCCTCACAGATTATACAACACTTGACGTTGCCCCGATGTGGAAAATCCCCGGATGACCTCAGTTTCTAGAGACAGCTTCTTCTGCACTAGGGCCAGCTTCGTTGTTTTGCTTCTCTGTCACCCGTTTAACCTGAGAACTATTACAATAACTCAATAACAATAACTCCTGCATATGTTGTGATACACAGCCTTATGCCATTTAAGAGTTGCTGCAATGCCTGAACCATCATTCAACTGACTAATCGTGACGTTACAAGGAAGATCATTGCTATTGATAACATTGAAGTCTCCCTCTCAAGATATACAAGTCCCTCTTCCTTAGGAGTTTGCAAGCCTTCTCCAGGTTTGTCCATTTGACAAAGACAACAGAGTTCCCAGTTCATAATTTCGATTGAAGACATGCATGACTATAGACACTAACTACTAGTCCATTATAATTATGTAGGCTCGTCGTCACAAAGAACTTCCCCTTGTCATCTCGTCTCACGATGACATGATAGCAGGCTGAGTCGCAGGTTCCTGAAAACAAGGGCATAGTTTTGGTCTCAACATTAGTAGGGGCCGAGGCAAAGCAAAGCACACATGCGAAAATAATAGCGATAACAGTATAGGTTGAGGCCACGTCTCGTCATAGACAGTCCGCATGTCTGGGAACGCCCACAAAATGTTAAACGGCTGGCGTGCGAGTGGGGTAAAACCGCCGATATATCTCATGGGCTGACTCACCAAAAGACGGTGCTGCGGCTCTAAACTACAGGTTTGGGGGTTCTAGAGCAGAACACAAGACGTCTGCTCAGATGTGTGTTTACTGCGGTGGTTAAATCCCCGATCGTGTCTGCCTGGGCTGGGCTATCAGCTAAATTCTAACTTTGCTGAATGGATAGAACGAGGGAATTTACCCCACCCTGACCCCGCCCCCAGGCTAACCCAGCGTCTATTGTGGGCGTTCCTAGAGGCTACTTATCAAACCAGGCTTCTTCCTTTTTAGCACAGTAGCTAACTAGTAGGCAGCCAGATCACTTGTCTGCTGCAGTTGAAAGTAGCTGTATCTTCCACATACAAACCATAGACTGACACATTTAATCCCATTTGCATGACTCTTGTCATGGCTTTGGGCAGCTAGCTAGCTGGTCACATTATGACCACTGACCAGAGAGCCAACGCTACTGTAGCTATGATGACTGGATGCAGCGGCAGTCCTGAGCCCTGCCCACCTGCCTGAGTCTGGTTCTCATTGGTCAGGGCTGATGTCAATCATTGCAGGGAGGCATTCCTACAAGGCCTGCATGCCTCCACTGTTGCGCAATCTTATCTATTTAGCCAATCATAGGTTAGCATGAAAAATACTGAAGCACATACACACACATGACACACGGCATAAGACCCTGCCCGCATGGACCGTGCCCCTGTGGAGGCGGGGCAGTCCTCCGTACTCCAGAGACTACCCTTTCCTTCCCAAAAAAGAAGGGAGGGGGCTCCTCCCTTGCCTCACTAGAAAAACCTCCTGTGGTCTGAACCCATACCCAACCAAAAGCCCCTAATGTTGCACAATGATGCTTGGTGATTGGCATCAGCTTCTGCAGAACATCATTAACATAGATAACGATGTGTGAACATTGGCTGAATTCCTTTCCTCTCAAAAGTTACCTTGCCAGTTGAGTCAATAGATACTAGGGATGTCACAATATATCGTCCCACAATATATCGCGATATCAAAACGTGACAATATGTATCATTGAGATGAGATCTCATATCGCGAGAAAAAGAAGCTGAACATGGTGGCACTGATCTGCATCTGATTGCATGCTCGCTCTCCTTTTCATTGCTTTGTTTGAACAGACGAGGGACGTTACAGACACGGAGGATGAAAATGGTGAAATTACTCAAATTAGCGTGGAGGATGCCCCCTCAACTTACAAATCGATCGCAAAATTTTTATTATTATTAAAATTATTGTTAAAATATTGTATCGTATCGTTATCGTGAACCCAATGTCGTGTATCGTATCGTGAACTGAGTGTATCGTGACACCCCTAATAGATACTGATGATTTCCAGCAATTCTCAATGATCAAAATGAGAGGTTGTGAGGGCACGATATTGATGCACAAGAGTGAATACATGCATTTATGCTAAATTAACAACTTCCACTTGTGAACTGCAATGCAGGAGAGATGGAAAACATGTCCGTCAGTTTTGACTGTGGTCTCAATTCTGTGAGATATGATTACTCTCCTCTGTTTGAGAAGGCTTTCAAAGGCCTTTTACCTACAGTAACCTGTTGGACATCACATTGTCTCCCACCGGGGAGACTATGCATTGGTCTCGGTCCGTCCATCCATAAAAAAACTCTCGTAACGGGACAAGCCCCGTCTTTTATTGTCACACGAACACCACAACACATGCATGCACGTGCACGTGGCCGGTGAAAAGTGTCCTCTGCATTTAACCCATCCAGGCATGTCCTTTCCTCCGGAGGGCAGGCCAGGAGCAGTGGTCGCTTTCTCGTACAGCGCCCGGGGACCAACTTCGGATGTTGTCGTCACTGGTCGGATGACGATGACGATCTGATCTTCTGCATGTTTTTAGTGGGGGGGTTATATACGGAGGAACCCCCTGGGGGAGCACGGGGAGAACATGCAAACTCCACACAGAGAGAAAGGCCCTTACGACGAGATACCCCACCTGGGCAGTAGGCACTGAAGATATGGGGGGGAACACACAACCACAGCGCCCACAGTGTCCCAGGCGAGAATCGAACTCAGGACCTTCTGACTGTGAGGCGACAGCTCTACCACTGAGCCACCGTGCCCCCACGGCACGGTGGCACGGCACGGTGGCACGGCACGGTGGCACGGCACGATTGGGACATCACACTGTAATGTCCCAATGTAAAGTCCCAGAGCAACCACATTGGCAGATGGCTTCATAATGGCCTATTACTACTCAGGCCAGGCCCCATGTGTTGACCAGATATATAGCAACTTTACATTTTGGCCTAACTTCTGCACTGTATGGGCCAGAATAAAAATGCCATTATCTCTGGATTCCTTTGTTCATTCTGCATCCATCCATATAGGCCCCACCCATTTCTGCCCACACGATTTCCCGGCATTTTGAATTTTGTATAAAACACTTGTTTTGCTACTCACACAAATGTTGTCCAATCTGCACCAAACCACAACACACAGCATGAACTGCCCCGCCCATCCCCGGACCCCGCCATGTAGAATTTTGTCCAAAATGGTTTTTTTTACACTGACTGACCGAACGAACGACATGACCAGTGGGAGAAGACGACATGTTTAAGACTTTCTTCTTTAAACATGGAGCTGTCAGAGCTAAAACACCTCTGTTATTTCAGTGTGAAAAGAACATGCAACCCTGTAAACCCAGCACAGGCATGGCTGTGCGTGCTATTAGCACGATCTGATTTCACCAAGTAACAGTTGTTCCTGGACCAACATCTCCTAGTTTCCAGTTCGTGCACGAGTATTATAACACAATTAACATGGTCAAACTTGGACTCACATCCACAACACAACATTTTAAATGAAAGTAGTAAGCCTAATATACTGTCTGCCATCCTGCCCAACAGAAATAAGAATCAGTAGTATCCCAATTTTCAATGCTGATGTGATGGTGTTACAATAACCAAATGACCGCTAACTCAACATAGCATTGGAATATATGTATATTTCCCCTCTCTCTCTCTCTTATATTTGTATATTTCCTCCCTCTCTCTCTCTCTCTCTCTCTCTCTCTCTCTCTCTATATATATATATAAAAGCATATATATATATATATATATATATATATATATATATATATATATATATGTATATATATGTATATATATGTATATATATGTATATATATATATATATATATATATATATATATATATATATATATATATATATATATATATATATATATATATATATGTGGGAATCCAGGTGAATGGTGCACCCACTGCACCTCACCTAGTCACATGACCAGGAAGTATAAAAGCCTAGCTCCTCCCAGTAGAGAGCCATTTGTCTCTGCTGTGGTGTTGGTTCATGCAGGGAGAAGGAGAACACGTGGTAGGCCAAAACTGAACCTTGTAGATCTGCTACTTTTGTGCTACGCTTTTGTTTGTTGCAGCTAATGCTACTGTTAGCCTATTGTGTGAGCACATGGAGGCTTCCCATGCTCTTTAGCACTTTAATTTAGCCAACATCATTGTGTTTTATTATCTTATTTTAATGCATTTATTTTATTATTTCAGTTTTACAAATGAAGTGACCTCCTGTGGTGTCTGCTCTGTCTGCCCTACCTGGAGACACGGGTAAAGCAGTATACATTTGATGCGTTGCCTCTTTGTGTATTTTAATGTATTTTAGTTTTGTAACATCACTGTCTTCTTTTATACAGCAGCTCTGGTGTTGAGGTTGCCCCCCCTTGCCTTGGCCTTGCATTGTGTACACAGTTACTGCAACACAAAGTAGGTTTTAAGCTGTTTTGTTCTTTTAATGATTTGAATACAGTGTTTTATTTAGAGTCTGATACTAGGGCTGGCAACTAATGTGTTTTGTTTGTTTCCTTAAAGGGACCAGTCCAGCCACTGTTTTCCCACTGTTAATTTACTTTTTTTTTTTTGCTTTATTTGAGCCATTTATTCAAGGTATAGGCATAGATTTTAAGATTGATTCATATTGGCATATTTTAACTGGTTTTCTCTCCTCTGTTCTGTTACAGTTTATGCGTGTAACCCTGTTCAAGGCCGGGTCCGCCCTGTTGCACACGGCCTTCCTTTCTGCTTGGGACTGCACTGGGGACCCCCTTTGGTTTTATTGGTGTGGATTGATAGACCCTGGCACTGCATGTTTTGTATTTGAATTTTGTATTTATATTGCATGATTTCTATGAGTCCAGGCATGTCCCCTTTTCTTTTCCCCTAGTTTTGGCATTCACTGTGTGCACGGGCCGACCCGCCCTTCCTTAGATCTGGAGAGGTAGCTTTTAGATTGCCATATTTATACTAAAGATGGTATGGTATGGTGTTTATTCTTAATCCCCGAGGGGAAACATAGTTTGCCACCAGAGCGAGTACAGATACATACAAGAAACAGTAACATACAGCACAATAACAATAATACAGTAGAGAGAGAGAGAGAGCCTCACAATACAGAGCTAGCAGTGTTCATTAAAGAATTTTACAGAAGCAGGAACAAAAGATCTTCTAAATCGCTCAGTAGAGCACCGAGGCATCAGAAGCCTATTGCTAAATGAACTGCGCAGGGCATTAAATACAATAAACAAAGGATGGCCTTCAAAAGAAAGAATAGAGTTCAGTTTTCTCCTTGTTCTCTTGGCTATAATCATCTCCAAGGAATCAGGGGGAAGGCCAATCACTGAGCCAGCTTTTTTAATCATTTTGTTTATCCTATTTCTGTCCATGACTGTGAGGCTGCCCCCCCAGCACAGCACAGCATAGAAAAGGACACTAGCTAGGATACCTTGGTAGAACACATGAAGAAGTGACCTGCTGATGTCAAACGATCTAAGCTTCCTCAAGTGGAAAAGTCGAGACTGGGCCTTCTTGAACACAGAATCTGTGTTCAAAGATCTTGCCTTAAGGACCTTATTGTCTTGCTAGTTGTATTTTCAACAGTGATGTGTTTTGTAATTTCATGGTAATAAAGTTGTTATATTTTTCCACAAACCGCCTCTAGTAAACTAATTGTTCCTGTACAAGGGAAGTTGAACAGTCTAAGGTCTAGGGGTTCCTCCTGCCCCCTCCACGAGCGGGAGGTGGCGTTGTAAATGGCCTGGCGTTGTCAGGCATATTATTACTACTCTGTTACTACACACATATATATATATATATATATATATGTATATGAAAAAAATGAAGGAGATGTGCTTATTTAAATGTTCACACTCCTAAAAGCAACATTCAGAGATAACGGTTTTTCACAACTAGGCAACCAGGTAAGGGGGACAACAAGGACTTTTATTTGACAAGATACACTTATTTACTGATTCTAAAATGGCTGCATTTTATGTGGAATGGATAGTTCAAAACCTAAACTTGTATATTAATGAGGAAAAAACAAAACATTTTTTTTTCTTTCAAAAAAATAAACTATTTCGTAATTTTCTGGGAATTACACAGCATTCATGTGTCCTTAAAAGACCTGTATAACTCTGTCTCTTCATAAACTTTTTGGTTTTGGTTGCTTCAATGTTGGTGATCTAATCAAGCTTCCGCTACGGTTACCCCAACCCCACCCTAGACCACAGAACAAGTATACAAGAAGTAGGTCATGGTTATTTTTCTTCTTTTTTTACAGATTATATAGACTTCAGATTGTAAGCTTTCAAATATTGTCATACAGTGAAATCTGAAAATAGTTGAAGAGGATATGCTTAATTTATTTGAGTGTTTGTAGGCTAATCCTATAGGAACCTTCAGAGAAAATAGCCATGAAAGTTGGTGAACAAGCTTGGTTTACCCTGTACAAGCTCAGTTTGCTATACTGCGGAATATGAAAATCACCAGACTGTGTCATAGAACTCATAAGAAGCAGAGGACTTTTATTTTAAACAACTGCAGCACACAGGCAGGGAAGAGGAAGTCCGATATTGGGAGTTTGTTTTTTCTCTCAAAAAGTCTCAAAACCAACTAAGTTGGAGTTGTGATGGCAGCTAATGAGCCACTAGGTAGCCTAATGTTTTTCAAGTTTTGCCTACTTTTGGGATTGCTTGCTAGTAGTTTATGAACTAATCGTAGGTAGCCTATAGGCTCTTTCACACACAGATCGCGGCAAAAAAGCAGTTTAGGAGTCCGCAAAGCCCGCAGCCTCGCCACAGAAATTGCTTTCACACAGAGCCAAGCAGCACGGCCACATTCCCGTGCTGCAGTGTACTTTCAGGTGAAATCCCCTGCTCCCGGATTGAAAGGCGAGCACCACTCGCATGGTGGGTGGACCCGCCTTAATATCAAAACGCATGCATCTGCTCCTCAGACCAACTCGCCACAGACAGCTATAGCCCTCTGAAGCTTATTATTATATCCGTTAATTTTACCTACTAATGTCAACATCGTTTGAGCATAAAGCCTAACCGCACGGAGCATTCCTCCTGGCGTCCCTGCAGTCATGATTGTATAGGCTACTTTTTTTACTTTCACTCATGCACTTTCTTGCTACATGAGGTGATTTCCCCTGTAATTTTTTTTATGAATGAGCTGACCATTCGCACCTTTTCCGGCTCGCTGCGACGACGCTTTCAAATGGAGGCGGGTTGCCAGGTAACCCGGCGCTGTTACTACCTACCGTGGCGGGACAAAAGGCGTAAAACAATTATCCACCAACGCGCGTTCACGACTTTCACATCGGTGGCGCGAATCCTATTTTCCGTGCATTTTTCGGCTTTCAAGGCCGGTGTGAAAGAGCCTTATGATTTCCTAGATTTTCCTGGTGGGGGACCCCCAGAACTTCCCCTGGGGCTTTATTTTGCACTATTTCCAGGCCTGAATCATTTTCCCAGTCCGGCCCTGACACTCATCCTTCATCACTCTGGATAAATCTACATATCACCTTGGATCCCAGGGTGAGACTCAGATATTAGCTTTGAAATGACTCATAAGCTCTATTTCAGGGACTCACCTTTAATCTGTAATTGGCTGTAGAGGGTGAGAGGGTCGAGCGTATCGTACACCTGATCGTCCGCCTTGTTCACCGACATCTCCATGAGGACAGAGTGGTCCTCTCTCCTCTATAGGAGCTATAAGCTGCGTGGCTTAGCAGAAACCAAACTGCTCTGGGAAGGAAGGAAGTATCTGACGCAGATTAAACTCAGCATTAAAGTTTTTTTTTGTCGCTACGCCTACCCATACTACCTTGTGGTAGTTTTGTGGCTAGTTCATTGAATGGGGAAGTTGTGGGTGAGAGAGCCACGTTTGCGTATAGGCCTCATCAAATTCAGGCTTTTAACACAGCTATTTTCCACATTTTAAAATAGTGAAAACCAGAGTGAACATCCAATAGTTGGTGCAATAAATCCGTGAAATGGAGCCCTGCAGTGTGTGAGCAGTTTTATTCCTTTTTTCACATTTTCAAATAACAATAAAGAAGCCCACCACTACTCATGTGAGGCCAGACATGGGGGATGTGTTGACCAGATGGTGGCGCTATAGAAACTTTATGTTTTGGCCTATAACTTCTGCACCGTATGGGCCAAAATAAAAATTCCACTTTCCCTGGATTCCTTGGTTCATTCTGCATCCATCCTGCCCCACCCATTTCCACCCACTAGATGTCCCACCATTTTGAATTTTGTATACATTTGTCAAATTTTGTCAAATTTTGTCATTGAGGATCAGAGTCCATCTTGTCTGTGTGTAATTGCCCTGTTTTTTTAGTCAAAGTCTTCCCTTTACCGCCGGGTCCAAATTGATTTAGCATAATAAGCGCCTGACTGATTTTCCCACCGGGGCGTTTTTTAGAATAAATACGGTTTTTTGTACTGTATGTTTTTGTGTTGACTAAATTCAGTCACTTACGGTAATGGCGTTGTTTTGGAGGAAGTCAGGAAGTTTCTCCTCCGGAGGTCGGGAGATGCCGTCATATTCGGCCGACGAGGAAGGGGAGGAAATGGAGTCGGAGGATGAAGCGGGAGATAGTGGAGATTTAAATGGAAAGAAAAGAAAACAATCGATGTTAAGCACAGATAATGAGTACAGTCGATCAGTGAGGAAGAAGCAGGAGTTTATAGTAGGGATGAGGGCGGTATCGCAAGTAGATGGTCTATTTAGTGATCAACATAAAGTAGGGAAGTTTGTGGAGAAGGTACTTGGGCAGGTAAGGTCAGTTAGAATAGTGTAACGTTCCTGGTAACTCATGAGGCAGAGGCTTCTTGATGGTACAAGGTTCTTTATTCTCAGTTAGTTATATTACAACTCTCAGCGGTTGTCACGCTCATAGCTAGCAGCCTTCCCTTCTAGCAGTGAGTGGAGACAGACGCGCATGCTCAGTCCTCCCCGGAAGTATCCCCACAGCATAGTGTTCCCCAATACAACACTCCCACACATCAGTTCCTATCTGTAGTTTAGACACTACCAATGCTCACCCCTGTATGTGTACTGCTGATTCGCTACATACTCCCCGCCCAACAATAAGGTCAACGCCCACGTTGATAACACATCACACACCCCCTTGTACCAAAACATCTTTTTTTAACAGCTTCTTTGTTTTTTTTCTTTCCAACCACATTTTATGTTGCACTCTCAGACTTTCCCACATCTCCTCCCCCACAATATCTCATGTCATGCACATCCTTTACTTTCTGTTACAACATTTCAACATTTCAACATTTCCAACCACCATCTCCTCTCTTTTTTTTTCTTTTTTTTTTTTTTTTTTTTAATACAACTCAAAGTTGTTAAATCGTCCTGGAGCCCTTGGCTCTCTCCGTGGCCGTGTTAGTCTCTGTGAATCTGCCTGCAGGGCTGATCCCACCTGCAGTGTCTCTGGGCTTTCACGTCCCTGAGTGGGGCCCGCCCGGTCATGGCCGGACGCCCCTCTCTGTGGAAACAGAGTCCTTCTTTCAGCCGGTCTAGGTGAAACCGCCGGGCGGCCGAGATCTGGGGGAAAGGTGCACCCCCCCCGGTATGGGGCCAACCTGTCTCGGTGGAGTACCTTCTTGCCACCAAGTGGCATCTGCACTCGGTACACCACCTCCCCCATTCTCTCCATGACCCTGCATGGGCCTGTCCAGTGACAGTCCAGTTTAGGGCTACGCCCTTTTTTTCTCCGGGGTGTGTATACCCAGACCAACTCCCCCCCCTGGAAATGGTTTCCCTTTGCCCTCACATCATAATTTCTTTTTTGTTTCATGCCTGCTTTCTCTAGCTGGTCCCGAGCGAAGTGGTGAGCGGACTCTAAACGATCTTGTAGCCTCCTGGCGTACTCTCGCCCTGGGGGAGCGTCCAGTGCATCTGGTGGCTTGCCAAACGCCATTTCTGCTGGTGTCCGCAGTTCTCGACCTAACATGAGCAGAGCTGGTGTGCAGGAGGTGGACTCTTGTGTGGCAGATCTGTAGGCCATGAGGATGAGAGGCAGGTGCGTGTCCCAGTCCTTCTGGTGTTCCTCCGTGAGGATGGCCAACTGCTTTTTCAGCATTCGATTGAATCTTTCTACAAGGCCATCGCTCTGGGGGTGCAATGCTGTGGTCCGTGTCTTTTTAATGTTCAGTTTCTCGCACATGGTGGCGAACACTCGTGACTCAAAGTTTCTCCCTTGGTCACTGTGTAGGGTATCTGGTGCTCCGAACCTACTGAACATGCCGGTTACTAGTGCGTCGACCACCGTCCCCGCCTCCTGGTCGGGTAGTGCGTACGCCTCTGGCCATTTTGTGAAATAGTCCATGGCGACCAGGACGTACTTATTTCCACTGTCTGAGCGTGGGAAAGGTCCCATCACGTCTACCGCTACCCTCTCCATGGGGGCTCCTGCTGCTAGCTGTTGGAGCGGGGCGCGAGACTGGTCTAACGGGCCTTTGTACGCTGCGCAGAGGTCGCAGCGTCGACAGAAGTCCTGTACGTCTCTCCCCATCCTCCCCCAATAAAAGCCTTGTCTGATGCGACGGAGGGTTTTGTTTACCCCAAAGTGCCCAGCCCCTACAGTTCCATGGCAGCTCCTGCACACCTCCTCCCTCAGCGTCGTCGGCACTACTTTTCGCCACTTATGCTCTCCTGTCGCTGGCTCCTTCCAGGACTTCATCAGCACTCCGCTACTCAATCTCAGGGTGTCGAACCCTGCCCACAGCCCTTTGGTTGTGTCGGTGGCCCCTGCCACCTCTTCCCAGGGCGGCTTCTGGCCCTCTTCTACCCATTGCAGTACTGGTGACAGCTCCCTGTCGTTTTCTTGGTGGCCCCTCCAATCCGCTGCCTCTGCCACCCGCAGCGTCTTGCACACTGGTCCATCCCCCGTGTGGTTAGGGCAGATCCTAGCTTCCTCTTGGAGCTCTCTCTCTCTTCCTTCTCTCTTTTCGCAGTACGTACACCCTCTCTCTGCACAGGGACGTCGTGACAGGGCGTCTGCGTTGACGTGGCGCGCCCCTGCCCTGTGTTCTATCGTGAAGTTGTAGTCTGCCATTTTCTCTAACCAGCGGCACACTTGCCCCTCCGGCTCTCGGAAGGACCATAGCCACTGCAGCGCCGAGTGGTCGGTCCGTATGGTGAACCGCGGCTGTCCCAGGAGGTAATATCTAAAGTGTCGTAGTGCTTCTACTACGGCGAGGAGCTCCCGGCGGGTGACGCAGTAGTTACGTTCTGCTTTATCGAAAGTCTTGCTGTAGTACGCCACCACCCGCTCCCCGTCCGGCCCCGCCTGGGACAGCACGGCCCCCATACCCCCGTTGCTGGCATCAGTGTCTAGTAGGAACGGCAGGGCGGGGTCTGGTGCTCTAAGCACCGGAGACTCGGTCAGCGCTTTCTTGAGGGCTTTGAAGGCTAGGTGGCATTCTGTCGTCCAGTGGAAGTCTGCGTTCTTCTCTTTTAGCCTGAACAGCGGTTCCGCTATTTTAGAAAACCCGTTTACGAATTTCCTGTAGTATGCGGCTAGCCCTACGAAGCTCTCGAGTTCGCCTTTGTTTCTGGGGGTGGGCCACTCCATGACCGCCTGAGTCTTCTCTTCCAGGGTGCGAATGCCCCCCGCGCCGATGCCATGCCCTAAGAACTCCACCCTCCTCTTCAGGAAGTGGCACTTGTCTGGGTGTAACTTTAGACCCGCCTCTGCTATCTTCTGCAGGACTTTTCGTAACGCCCCCACTGCTGCCTGGAACGTGCCCCCGTGTGTCAAGATGTCATCTAAATACACGACGCATTCGGATCGGGGAATGTCTCCCAGCAGCTTCTCCATTAACCTCTCGAACGTTGCTGGTGCGTTGCACAGCCCGAAACTGAGTACTCGAAACTGCCACAGCCCCTTCTCTGTGCGGAAGGCGGTCTTTTGTTTGGCATCGTCGCGGAGGGGCACCTGCCAGTACCCGCTGCGGAGGTCTAGGGATGAGAACCAGGATGACTCTCCCGCGGCGTCTAACAGTTCCTCGATGATGGGCATCGGGTATGCGTCTTTTTTCGTCACTTTGTTCAGCCCCCTATAGTCTACACAAAATCGCATTTTGGGGCTATTTTTCTTTCTCACCAGCACTACCCCTGACGCCCACGGGCTGTCTGATGGCTCAATGATCCCCGCCCGCAGCATGTTCTCTACAGCTTTGTTCGCTATCTCTCTCCTTGCTGCTGGGACCCGACGGGGATATGACCTGACGGGTCGCGCCCCCTCAGTGTCTATTTCGTGTTCCACCAGGTGGGTACAGCCTAGCTCATCATCTGACATGGCGAAAATGTCTTTATATTCCTCTAGTACCCTCCACAGTTCATCGCTCTGCTGGGTCTCTAACCCTTCGCTCTGGCGTTGGTGCAATCCCCTGAGCATCTCTAACCTCTCTCTCTCCCCCTCTGCCTGTTGCGCTGGCTGAGGGCAAGTGTTTGGAGGTGGGCTAGGGGCGGGGCTTTGTGGAGGGGCTTGGTCTGCTGGGTGGGGCTCATGCACTACGGTGACGCGATATACAGTGATGTTATTTACATTAGCTCTCTCCTCTGGAACGGTGGGAGGGTGGCCCATCTGGACTACTGGCCCCCCTGCAAATGTCAATGTGCTTTTTCCTAGGTCTACTGTGCATTTGTTTAGCGTCAAGTAGTCTTCCCCCAGGATGCAGGGTCCCGTCATTTCTACCACCCACACCGGAAAGTCCACTGTCTGTCCCCCCACTGTTATCATTACGTGTCCCCTCCCCCTCATTGGCATCAACTCACCGGATACTGTTCTTAGCAGTTGTGCTGCTGGCTGCTCCAGGCGCGTCCCCTCGGGCATCATGTTGACGTTCACCAGCGTTGCCGTACACCCCGTGTCCACCAGGGCGGCGCAGTATCTCCCCTGTAGGTAGACTGGAACATGGCAGCCGTTCATCGCGCGCGGCCCGCTCTGCATGTTGACAGCTCCGGCGATGTCGTCTACTTCGGGGCCCGGCGGAGCCCCACCTCCCCGTTGCTGTCGGTGGGCTCCTTCCTGCGATGACGTGGCTACGGGGACTGTGGCATCGTAGACCCGTCTCGCCCCATCTGGACGGGCCCTGTGCCGTTTCCCTGGTTCCACGCTCTCCGGCGGCAGTCTGCTTCCCGATGCCCGGGGCGTCCACATCCCCAGCAGATCATGTTCCCTCTGGCCCAGCTGTTGTTCCGCTGGGTGGGCTGCCGAGCGGGGTTGGGCTGCAGGGTCGCTCTGCGGAGCAGTTGTTCTGTCAGCTGTTGTACTGACTCGGACAGTTATTTCACCCTGTCGCCTTGCTCTTTCACCGTGTTGCTTTGCTCTGCCAAGGCCGTCTTCCACGCTGGCTCTTCTTGTAGCTGGCTCTCCGCTGCCATTCTCACCACTGGGGCGGCCTCCATTATGCCGCTGCTCTTGTCCCAGCCTTCTACTGTCTCTATCTCCAGTGCCAACCCCAGCGCTGCTCCCAATGTTTTCGGGTGTCCCAGCGTTACCTTCTGGCTTAGACTCCGTGGCTCGATGGCCTGGACAAAGTAGCTTAGGGCTAACCCATCCAGCGTCTCCGTCGGTAGCTGGCTGTATGCGCGCCGGCTGAGAGTCTCAATGTCCGTTGCCAGTGCACGCAGCGACTCACCCTGTCGTCTGCGTCTGTTACACAGTTCCGCGGCTACAATGGCCTGCTCCTCACATCGGCCGAAACGTCTCCGCAGGACCCCCATCACCACATCCAAGTCCTTTGTATCAGCTATTGCCGACACGCACGCCGTCGCCTCGCCCTCGAGGGCCATCACGAGGTAGCTGGCTCTCTCCCTTCTCGTCCAGCCATTCCAATCTGCAGCCTCTTCAAACTGCTTGCAGTATGCCTCCCACTCGCCTTTACCGTTGAATTTTGGTGGGGTGATTTCCTTTCTTCCTCGCCGCTCGCCGTCCTTTGTCGCCTCGACCCGTGTCCCGTCTTTGTCCTCGGGCCGCAGGCTAGCTCCGCTGGGCTGTGGCACAGCCTCCATGGCTACAGCGGCAATGTCAACCCGCTCGATCTTCACTCTCACCGGTCCCGGTTCTTCCGCTCCTTCTCCCGCCTCGCTAGCTTGCCTGCTAGCTCCCTTGAGCAGCGGGATAGCTTCCGTGGCTACGGTGATAGCTCTGTCTGGATCGGATTTTATTTTCACCAACCCCAGGCTTTCTGCTGTTTTTCCCTCTTGGCTCTCTGTGGTAGCGGCTGCGTCTACCCAGACATCTTCCTCCTCGGACGGCTGGTAGTCTGCCCCGGCTCTTGCCTTTCCCGCCTCTCGATTGAGTCGTTTGCGCTCTTTCTTCAGGAACTTGTTAACCATTTCGCCGAATCTGGAGGCAATATTCACCGTTTAAACTTCTGACGCCAGTGTAACGTTCCTGGTAACTCATGAGGCAGAGGCTTCTTGATGGTACAAGGTTCTTTATTCTCAGTTAGTTATATTACAACTCTCAGCGGTTGTCACGCTCATAGCTAGCAGCCTTCCCTTCTAGCAGTGAGTGGAGACAGACGCACATGCTCAGTCCTCCCCGGAAGTATCCCCACAGCATAGTGTTCCCCAATACAACACTCCCACACATCAGTTCCTATCTGTAGTTGAGACACTACCAATGCTCACCCCTGTATGTGTACTGCTGATTCGCTACAATAGCAAGAAGTGGACTAGTTATAATTGAGTGTGTGTCAAAAGAGCAGAGAGACAAAGCTGTAGAGGGAATAAAGTGGTGTAGAAGTAGTGGAGGTGTTCGTGCTAGTGTAACATGTTTTGCACTTGGATCTGAGGCAACTCAGGCAAGGAAGAGGGGTGTGGTGAGTGGTGTGCCTCTGTCGGTAGAGGCTGAGTTGTTTGAATGTGTGGAGGGTGTGCTGGATGCAAAGAGATTGACGCGATATCGTGAGGGGGAAAGGGAGGAGAGTTTGTCTGTGTGTTTGACCTTTGATGGAGAGTTGCCTGAGAGAGTGTATGTTGATTATTGTTGTTATAGGGTAAGGCCGTTTGAAAGAGCACCGCTGAGATGTTATTGCTGTCAAGAGTATGGTCATGTTGCTGCTGTGTGTAGAGGGGTCAGGAGATGTGGGAGATGTGGGGGAAAGGAGTGTGAGAGAGACAATTGTTCAGAGGAAGACGAGGCGAAGTGCCTACACTGTGATGGTGATCATCATGCGGGTTCAAAGCAATGCCCAAGGAGAGTAAATGAGGTGAAAGTGAATCAGATTAGGGTAAAGGAGAAGGGTATGTCATATGCTGAAGCTGTTAAAAGAGTGGAGAATGAGAGCGATACAATGGAAGAAATTGAAAAGGAACCAGAGAAGAAACAGAAGGGAGTTGAACAAAACATTTGTGTGGGCAAAAAAGGATTTTTGACATTTATGGCCATGGTGATTAATTGTACAGAGCAGATCAAGGGAAAAAAGGAGAAGATTAAGATGATGATGGATGCAGCTAGAAGGTTCTTGAATGTTGTTGACATTTCCGGAGAGGAGATCGAGAAGGCACTGAGGGATGATTTCCCGCCGACTGAGTCGTAGAATGGACATAATATATCGTGAATGGGAGCACTATGGGTAGATACATGATGAACACTGTAAATAGATTCCACTATAAAGAAGACATCAAACTCCAGTAGGTGGCGGTAATGCACAAAAAGTTGTTTGCCAACCGCCATAAAACAATAGTAGAAGAAGAAGAAGAAGAAGAAGTTTCTCCTCCTGTAAGACAGTTTTATATTTTATTTATACATGCTGCATACTGCATTGTTTAATGCTAGGGATTCCCTTAGGCAACGTACTGGAGATGCTGTCTAACCAGGAGCAGTGGGCAACTTACGCTAACGTAGCTCAGTTGTGCCTTGTAAAAGTGCATTTCTCTCAGCGGAACAGCGATCATAAATGCAGTATGGATTATACCCATTATACTGGACATGTATTGGAAACTTGGCGTCTACCTACTTGGTAAGTCTCCTTGTTTTGTCTAACGATAGTGCTGCAGTGCTGTTTGTTTGGTTGGCGTTAGCTTGGTAGCTAGCTACGTTAGCGTGCCTTCAATGTTGCTTTGGGAGTGTCTGGCAAGCGAGACTAATAACGTTGCTATGACTTCTTTCCAATGAAACACAAACAACTGAATGTGTGAGCGGTAGGCTAATGTGACTTGTTTAAAATATGGTATGGCTGTTTGGCAGAGGAAGAAGAGGAGAGCAATGAACTGATACTGTAACGTACCGTAGTTTAATGAATGAATGATAATGATGATGAAGGCAATAGGCAGTACAATACTAGGCATGTTCAAAACTGCCTGTACCTACCCTCTTGTGTGTACTAAGTACTATCTCACTGGTTTAAACTGCCTGTACCTACCCTCTTGTGTTTACTAAGTACTATCTCACTGGTTTAAACTGCCTGTACCTAGCCTCTTGTGTGTACTAAGTACTATCTCACTGGTTTAAACTGCCTGTACCTAGCCTCTTGTGTGTACTAAGTACTATCTCACTGGTTTAAATAAGCAATTTCAAAAAATAATAATTGCCTGGCTCAATTATGCCCAAATGGAAATAACCGCCTGACTCTAATTGCCGCCTAGTCTTCCTTTTACCGCCTGGTCCAAATTGCTTTAGCATAATAAGCGCCCGGGCTCTTATTGGCAGAATTACGGTATATATATATATATATATATATATATATATATATATATATATATATATATATCCTAAATTATTTCTACTAACCAATGATTTCATTCCACTCTCACTCTGACTTTCATTCCACTCTCACTCTGACATTGCTTTCTTCATTCCAAGTTTGGCATAGTTCCTTTTTTAACTGAAAAAAAAGTTGCTCTTAAAAAGACAATTATATTATAAGCCACACTCACTGCAGTTGTGAGCAACATTACCATACCAGTCAAGTTGTTGTGTAAGAAGCACGCGACCCAGCAGCTGTACGGCTGTTGCCAAGGAAGAAGGAGATTAATAAACAAGAAATTAATTGTAATGCTGATATCACCAGTCTGCAGGAGGGCAGAAGACTCTATGGCTGAAAGTGATTGTTAGGAGGGAAAGTAACCAAACGACTCCCCCTGCTGGCTGCATTAAACCCTGAGAGAATCCCCATCAATTTCCTCACTCCTCAATGACACAAGTCATTTTTCGCAAGCAATTAACTGCAGGCATTTTGTCATAAGAGTATCAAGGTTACAAACTGTAATGGTCTTTATAGCCTTGAGGAATAAGCAGCAAGATGAGAAACTGATAAGGAGATCCAAACTGGAGCCAAAGCCATCAGAGTAAAAACATCTAACAGATGGAACAGAGCTTTTCTCGTTATGCCCTCTGAACAATGACCTGTTCACCACTAGGGCTGTCACTTTTCATTCGAAATTCGAATGCAACTTCGAATGTGGGGGAGGGGTTCGTGTTCGATATGTAAATTGACTGTTCGATTTTTATTTATTTTTTATTATAATTTTTTTTTTTTTTTTTTTTTTATGAACCAAAATTAACCAACTGCTGCTTGCTGGTAATGTTAATCCCATGTCAGAAAAAGTCTCCAGATTTGTCGCGTTAGTCTCTTCTGAGAAAGATTGTCTCCAGGGTCTGAAAAGTTGTCTCAAGTTGGATGCAGCCAAGTTTGTGAGGCAGTGTTGTGACTGTGAGCCTTCAAGCTAACACGACGGGCTGATGCCCGGTGGCCTGGACTGATTTTTTTTTTTTTTTTTTTTTTTTTTTATTAACCAAAAAACTTCCAATATATTCGAACGAATTTCGGGCAATTAAAGTTTGTTAGAACTTTATTTTGGGAAAAAGTGACAGCCCTATTCACCACACACACCCATGATCCACTCCCTGACTTGAGGAAACCTGTTTGGTGGCCTCACACAGATCAGTCAGCATCCAGATCTACTGGATCCCAGCGGATTTAGTACCTGGAAAGAGCTGGTCCAGGTGACATATCAAAGACTGCAGGATACCGTGCGTCCTCACCTGGTATAGCACGTACGACGGATGCTCGGGTCCGAATCCGACCCGAGGTCCTTTGCCGCATGTCATCCTCTCTCTCTATCCTCACCTTTCCTGTCTGCCTACTGTCCTATCTAAATAAAGGCAGAAATGCCCCCAAAAAAGCATCTTAAAAAAAAGACTGCAGGATATTTACGGAAGATTTTCAGGCTCTTATGTCCAGTAAAGAACTTCCTAATTGTGAAGCGCAACTTTCTTTTTCAAATAACACACTCATATATATTCCTCTCATATCTCCTTCTTGTCAGACCTACTTCAACAGTCACAGATCAAGGTTTAAAGCTACAATATGAAACAATATATATATATATATATATATATATATATATATATATGTATATACCGTAAATTTCGGACTATAAGCCGCGGCTTTTTCCCCGTTTTTTGGCCCTGCGGCTTATATAACGGTGCGGCTTATCTATGGATTTTTTCAAAAAAAAAAAAATCTCTCTTTTTTAGCACTCTTTCTAACTATAAATCCACTTCTGTTTTAATTTCCTCTCTTGCCCTCTTTTCACCACACCGCGGACACTGTGTGCACTGTAAAAAAAACACAGGTGGTGTTGTGTTATGTTGTTTTGTTGAAATGTTAATAAATGGGAGCTTCCTCAAACAGCCATCTCTTTCCCGACAATCCCCTCTGTGCATGAACCCTTACATATGGTAATTAAACATTAAAACACAATAAAAAAATATATATATATATATATATATATTAAAACACCTGCGGCTTATAGTCCGGTGCGGCTTATATATGTAACAAACACATTTTGCTGCTGCGGCTTATACTCCGGTGCGGCTTATAGTGCGGAATTTACGGTATATATACACCACATGATCAGATCTTATATCTCACAGTACCGGTGTTATGTCATCAGAAGGGTAGAACGTAATTTAGTCTTCAGACCTTTCTGTTAGCTTCAAAAAGTGACCCCACACCTCAATGAAGACATCTTCTCTTCCTGTAACTCTATAAGTTACCCTTTCATATGATGCTGTGTGGCACATTAGTTCCAACCGTTCCTCCAATGTAATAGGAGTAGGTGACTTCCAATTTCTTAATGCGATTCTACATCCTGATATCATGGCCATTCTATAACACAGCCCTTGGTATTTAGACGATATAGTATATTTTGGTAACAAACCCAGTATGCAAGTCGCAGGAGACTTATGCAGTTTTTTATTCAGTACTCAAAAATACTACAATTTTGTCCCACAAACGTACCTATATCTGTATCACACCTCCAGCAGGTGTCATTATTTCTCAACTTAAGTTTGGCTATAGCTTACTGGGGATCCAATAGCTTCTATTTAACACTTTGTATAGGATCAGTTGTGACTGTGCTTCCCCAGAGCATTTATACCATTTGGCCACTAACTTCTTCCAAGTGTCTTCAGAAATATCTTCACATATATCCTTCTCCCAGCTTAATTTCAAGCCTGTCAGGTTGGGTGCCTGATGATCTCTGATGACATAACACCTTGATGCACCTCCCCTTCTATACCAGTCTTGATAAAATACTCCTTGAATCCCAGTTAATGGGTCGAGTGAAGAATTTGTCACAGAGGATATACAGTGCCTAATCTGCAAGAACCTATAGAAATATTTGTTGTCTAATCTAAAATCATTCTTGATGTCCTCAAAGGGTATTACCCCATCTTCTCCTGCTATGTCCCCTAGAACATGAATTCCTGATTTGATCCAGTCCTCCCACATGAAAGACTTCTTTCAATCAATTTTCAGTTTTTTATTCAACCAAACGGAGGCTCTTGGTGTAAGATATGGGTTAGCTCTAGTTAATTTGTGTGACTGGTTCCATGTTTCTCTAACAAAAGACAGAAGAGGGTTCTTAAGAGGTATAGGTCTGTCTGATTGTGTTAGGAAGGATTCTAAAGATGAAGGAGACACCAGTTCTTCCTCAATCTTGACCCAGACAGGTACCTGTTCTACAGAAAGATTTGACTTGGATAGCTGTGAGAGAATGCATAATGATAACAGGTTAATTTTGTGAGTGAGTGATGATGAGGAGGCAGTGAGTGTGAGTGAGTGATGATGAGGAGGCAGTGAGTGTGAGTGAGAGTGAGTGATGATGAGGAGGAGGCAGTGAGTGTGAGTGAGTGATGATGAGGAGGCAGTGAGTGTGAGTGATAACAACCTCATTCAGATAACATGCACAATGTGTGTGTGCACGCTCATGCGTGCGTGCATGTCTGTATGTGTTTGTGTGTGTGCTTGTGCACGAGCGAGTGTGTTTGTTTATTGTACCCAAAGGGTGTGGATGATCCCTACTAATATGCAGACGCCAAACTTTCTTTCTGTTTTCAGGTCAACTGAAGTTTAAAAAGTGATTTTTGCTAAGAGCAGCACTTTTTCTTCTTCTTTCTTCCCTCCTCAACTTACGCCACATGCCAAACTTTTTGAACGTACCAAGAAATATTGTGTAAAAAATGTTTTAAATTGAATATGCAATGAATTGATTGACTAACATGATCTATTTTTTTCCAGTGCACGCAGGTCTAAATCTATGTAAAAGAGTGAAAACATTATCATGTCCTTATTTGGTGGCCCTACACTGCCCCCCTCTGGTGTCTAAATATGACATGAAATGTGAGACACATCACTTATAACATCAGGAACGTGCTCACATAACATGACAGCTGCTGGTATTTCGACCCACATCTAAGCGGAGGTAATTTTTCAGTATTTTCTTACAGAATATGAAAATGCAGATTGTAAACTTTCAAATGATGTGTCACACATTGTAATCTGAAAGGAAATGAAGGAGATCTGCTTATTTGAATGTCCACGCTCCTAAAAGCCACATTCAGAGATAACGGCCCTCAAAGTTGGAGAAGCTTTTCACACCTATAGGCAGCCAGGTAAGGGGGGACTGGACAACAAGGACTTTATTTACTGGTGGAATGGATAGTTCAAAACCTAAACTTGTGTATTAATGGAAAAAACGAAATTAAAAAGAAAAATAAACTATTTTCTCATTTTCTGGGAATGAGAATTGGCCTACATGTGGTCCCTTCCTCTGAGGTGTGTCACTCTACCTCTCACTCTCTCTCTCTTCCCCCCTCTCTCTCTCTCTCTCTCTCTCTCTCTCTCTCTCTCAACTGAGATTTGTTTTAACCCTTTCTCTCCTCCCTAGTAGGCTACTGCTTCAGTGCTTGCTAGATACATGTGTGATATTTCATTGCTCTAAGGATGATAAAAAAAGGTGTATTAAATTATTCACTGTCTAACCATTCCTGAACATGTACACAAAAATATTGCTTTGTGCCTATTTATCCCGGGCAACGCCGGGTACATTGTTAGTATAGACGGTTTTAACTTGACAACAAAACATTCTAAATTGAACCCCAGCTCACTTCCTGTTGCAGTGTTTGCTATGTAGAGCAGGACTAACAGGACCAGCTCACTTCCTGTTGCAGTGTTTGCTAGTAGAGTAGGGCAGGACTAACAGGACCAGAACCAGAATCAGCTTTATTGGCTAAGAATGTAGAAATAAAAGGAATTTGACTCCGGTATACATTGTTGCTCTCAATTTAGGCCTACAGGGGGGAAAAGGTATTGTTGCTCTCAATGTAGGCCTACAGGGGGGAAAAGGTATTGCAAACAAGCTAAAACAACAAACAAGGACATCGATCAACAGCTGACTGACAATTCTGTGAAAACCATGTCTATAACGGCCCCCGTGTTGTTCACAAGTGTAAAATAATCCCTAATAAATAAATCCTTTATTTTAAAGTGATAAACTAATGCTTAAAGAAAATGTAGTTCATATTTACTCTTTAATCAGAATCCTTTAATTGGTAAATATATTTGCACATACAAGGAATTTAGCTGAGTGGTTTTGTTAAAAGAAACAATAAAACAATTTAACAGATTAAAATCAGTAGCCTACATAAAGAAACAGTGGATATATAAAACAATGTATAGAAAGTAAACAAACAAATAAGAAACAGTGGAATAAAATCCAGTCTCATAAAACTCTGGTCATGGAAATGTGAAAATATGGAAAAGTTTACTGTTGTATTTTCATCAGTGATATGGTGTGGAACACGCACACGCGCGCGCGCACACACACACACACACACACACACACACACACACACACACACACACACCGACCGTGTATTGGAGACAGAGTTCCAGGAGCCGGCAGCAGGCACTGCCCACCTATTCATTTACATAAAGTATCGAGCCAGTTACTTGATGTCAGGTCCGTGCCCCGCCCCTCCCCCGCCTCCTGATCTCATGTCTCATCTTTTAAACCCAAAACAAAGACACAGGGAGACACAGCATGATGACCTATAGGCATCACATGTGATCACAAACACATTTCACTGACTGGTTTTCATATAGGAAGAGAACGTTTCTAATTTGCGAGAAGGACAGCCCACAATGTGTTGCTCATCCAATCAAGTGCAGCAAGCAACAAACATGGAGCCCTTAGCCTGATATTCAGACTGAATAGAGCACCGCAGGAACCCAGAAGTATACTTCAGGGTTCATAAGAGGAAAAGTGAATGGGGTTTTAGAATGAGGATTTCACTTAAATGCATAAAATAAGATATGTGGTTAACAAAAGTTTATGGGAATGTGAATTTGGGTTCAGCAGGATCATCTTTACAAACGTGTTAGTAGTTTCTTTCTCGTGGTTTTTGTTTGGTTTGTTTTGTAACCTTGTTTTAAGAAACCCAGCGACATGGTTACAAACAGCTAAAAATAGCATTATATTCCCATTTTGACATTTTATTCAGTTGTGGCTTGAAAGCGATGATATTGATTAGTGTGAAGTTTACAACTACCACATTTAGTAGCCCAGGCAGAGATAGCCTGTCTCTGTTTCTGTTGTGCATCACTAGCTATAGTGCATGACTGACAAGAGCGTTAGCCAGTCAGTGCCCTCGGCGAGGCCAGACCAAAGAACAACCAACTTCACAACTATGGAGTGGGCGGGACATTGAAGGTCTGGAGCCAGGCTATCGAGACCCTCCCACAAGCGTACAATCTTGTTGGAGCGGGGCGGTACGGTGTGAAAAAACCCAGACAAGAGGACATGCACCATAAGACAAACCACATCATTTACTTAAGAAGCTAACATTAAATGAGATTATCTAAATTGTCTTTTATTTTCAATCACTTGTCTGTCATCTCCATCTGGGTTTCTCATATGGCCCCCCAGGAAAAATATTTAACCTCCCCTGCTATAAGCATTGCCATATCTACCTACTAAATACTTTAAGTGCTTCAGAGTTTTAAAGCTGCACTAGGCTTTTTATTTAAGGATTTCACATGCAAATTAGTTTTCTTCTAAATTTGTTTGTTTATTTATTGAAGCTATTTTATTGATTATATTAAAATCAGAAAGCAGAAAATAGCATAATCCCATGTCCACAGTGTGTAGGGTTTAAGGGTGAGCTGAGATACATTTTTAAAGTGAAATTTACAAAGTGAAGAGCAGGAAGCCGCTGAAGGTGGAGTGGTAGCCGGAATTGTCAAAGATTGTGTACCCTGAGAAGAGTTTCATGTAGAACCTATCTCCAGCCTGCAGCTCCAGGACCAGACCGTTGGAGAGGATGGTGCCGGTTTTATCGCTGCTGGAGAGGGTCTTTCCATTCATCATCAGGTTCTCGTTGTTCTTGTAGAGATGCACTCCACCATGGGTGCTATCGGCATAGTTGGTGGCGGTGAATCTGAAGTAGTAGGCTCCTCTCACCGGTGCTGTGAAGACCCCTGCAGCAGAAAGACTCCAAAATAAAAGTCTCTGTGAACTGAACTCTCATTCCTGTTCATTTCAGGAGAACAGTGTGTCTTCAAAGCAATATTCCACTTAGTATGAAAAGCAGAATATATTCTGCTCACCAACATCAGATGCAGCTGGACCAGTTTCAACCTTCACTGTGTGTGTGTGTGTGTGTGTGTGTGTGTGTGTGTGTGTGTGTGTGTGTGTGTGTGTGTGTGTGTGTGTGTGTGTGTGTGTGTGTGTGTGTGTGTGTGTGCGTGCGTGCATGCGTGTGTTGCATCACTACCTGTATTCGAGTTGTAAGCCCCTCCAGTGTTGATGAAGACTTTACTGTAGATCAGCACTGTGTTGACACTGAAGGGTCCCCTTGTCCCACCAACACCCAGAGCGGAGGAGAACGCCACCTTCCTGATGCCTGTGTGTGTGTGTGTGTGTGTGTGTATTGGGGGGGGGGGGGGGGGGGGGGTCAGCAGGAAAACATACAGTTAGAAATGAAACAGTTGTCTTTGAGATATTTGTGTAGAAAATATTTTTTTGTGGACAGAATTGTGTATTTTTTAAAGACTGGCAGGTGAATTTGAGGTCAAATTAAAGCCCTTTGAAAGGAAATCATCATTTAATTGTTGTTATTGAGTCTATTTCTGGCCGCTTACGATGTCAACATACGAGGCAGGTCCCTGATTGGCTAGTGCACTTTGTACATTCTGAAAGCCCGGGGCAGAGACCAGACGGTCTCATATGAAACACAATGTGAGGTCACATGACCTGATGGTTTACACAGGTGTTCCCAACCTGTTTTGCACCAGACCAGTTTATTACTGACTAATTGCTGCCACCTGGAGGGAAGCGGGGGGGGTGTTTGCAGGTTACGTTTAAACGTTGAATATTAGACACACTCTATTTTCCTCATGGACTGAAAACCTTACTGCCTATAAAAACATTGTAAGTCACCCTGGCTGTCTTCAACAAGACAAGACTGTCTCATCATCGACATGGAGGATGATGGGACAGTGATGGGAGAGATATGAGGATGATCATGTTGGAAATAGAAGCAACGTTTTCAGTGCTTTTGTGTTATCTCATGATATTTAGCCTTGACTTTGATCCAGAATGCTGACATGTTGTCAAACAGACTTTTCAGCTCATCGTTTGCTCAAGTGTTGATGCCAAGTTGAAAGTTTTTTCTTTCTTTGTTTCTTGTGTACAGTCTCCGCCCCTCTGTGCTGTCATCCTCGTTAGGTCAGGTCTCCTTATCTCACCTATTCTGAACAAACTCTCAAGAGACGTTTTACTTCGTTTCGAACTCAAGCTCTCACTAGTGCCTTAAACGCTGCAACGCAGCCCTATGGAAGACTGTTATTTTGCTCCAAAATTACTTTTCATTAAAACCTGACCACCCACCCGTAGGTGGCGTGGTACCCCCTGGGACTGACACGGATCCACGTGACTACGTCACGTCCTGCCAGCCCAGGGATAATCACTTCCGCCTTCTTCCAGCCGCTGAGAAGACGTGTTTCTAAAAGCTCCACGGTTAACTATGAGTAGCTCTCTTACATAGCTTTAGATACTAGGCTCGTTCCGTCTGATTTGCCCACCTCAAGAGGGTCGCGTGGACGGGATAAAGCAGGCTTCGGGGACCCGACCCTGTACCCTTCACCCTGCGGCGTCGGAACAAGTCATCTAAAAGCTAAGAGTATCTTCCTTAGTTAACTGTTGTTTAGCTGCCGCCGTGCAGCTCATGTGAAAGTTTCCCCGGCTGGGGTAACGTTGTTAGGCTTGAGCGCTGACTCAGGTCTGCACTCATAACTCTAGCTAGGTTGCATACGTGCAGAATAGCTTGTACCGTTAGCACTAGAACAACAGGCTAAATAGCACAGTTGTCACAGATAGCTAGCTTGCATCCGTGCGGTTGCTTCTGTTTGCTAGGTACTTTAGGAACGCCGGCTTTAGAGCGCGCGCGTTAGATAGTTAGCTAGTTTGCTCAGTGCAGCTAGCTTGGACTACCTTGTAGCACTCCAGCTATCTGGCTGCGTCCCCAGACAGGGTAACGCACCCGGTTATTGTGGCAGATAGCTAACGTGCACACGTGCAGTTAGTGTCTGTGTGCTAAGTACTTCGCGCCAGCTACCTCTGTGTAGGGCGCGCCTTAAGCGAGAGTAGTAGCTAGAAGCCATGCTCTTCAGTTAGCTAGATAGCTAGCTTGCTCCCGTGCAGCCAGTATCTAGTGAGATTCAAGATTCAATTTTCAAGATTCAAGTTTATTATTTGTCCCCGAAGGGCAATTTGTGTGCAAGCAGATATAAAAAGCATAGCGAATACATGAAAAAACAAAACATGAACAAATTAAAACAAACATGGAGCATGGCAGCAGTTTTCCAGCAGAGAAAGGATCAAGTAAACACAGGATAAAAGTAAAATAAAAATACACCTCAAGGGATCTGTACAATGTACTTAAAAGTAGTAAAGACACGTACAATGTACTTAAAAGTAGTAAAAGACACGTACATGAACTTAAAAGTAACAAGACTCCAGGACTATTTGAGCTCACATAAATAGGTAGGTAAAAAATAAATAAAGATATATCTCGAATATAAAATATATAAAGAATATTTGTACCAGCAATACCTACCTAAGAAGAGAGACAAGGAGAGAGAGTGCATCATCTCCTCCGCCCAGCAGCGTTTAAGCTGCACGAGAGACAGAGAAAAGAGAGCGAGACAGAGAGAGAGAGAGAGAGAGAGAGAGAGAGTGCACTATCTCCTCCTCTCAGCAGCATTTAAAGCTGTGATGGAAACAGGAACGAAAGACAATTTATATCTGTTTTTCGTAGCCCTCGGAACCTTTAGCCGAAGGCCCGAAGGGAGCAGCACATACTCTGGGCAGAGAGGATGAGTATCGTCCATGCGAATGGACATGGCCTTTTTAAGCACCTGTTTGTTAAAAATGTGGTCCAGGCTACTAAAATTTACTCCGGCTATTTTAGATGCCGCTCTCACGATCCTCCCGAGAGAGTTCCTCCCTTGAATACCAAGGTTTCCATACCAACAGATAATAGAGAATGAGATTACAGACTCGATATAGGCACAATAAAACAGTTTCATCAGAGTCCTGTCAACCTGGAATCTAGCAAGCTTCCTTAGGCAAAAGAGACGTTGTTGACCTTTTTTGCACAGCATTTCACAGTTTAGATCGAACTTCAACTTGCTGTCAAAAATAGTGCCAAGATATTTATAATTGGTCACCAAGTCTACTGGTTGCCCATGGACAACACTGTTCTGGGGAACTGGGGAGGATCGTCTAAAATCAAAACAGATCTCTTTAGTCTTTGAGACGTTAAGTTGGAGGAAGGCTTCTTCACACCAGGACAGAAAATCATTTAAAACGTGGCCATGACCGACCTCATCCCCATCAAGCAAGCTGACAATAATGGAATCATCAGCGTACTTGATGATGAATCTGTCGGCATGACGGCTAAAACAGTCATTTGTATACAGAATATACAAGAGGTGAGGTGTAGCACTCCAGCTCTTACCGTTGCAGGCTTAGCTTGCACGTTAACCCTATTCCTGTTAGCAGAGAGAGGGGGGAACAGCTAGGTGCTGTATTAGCTGTGAGGCTATGCTGGCCGGTTACGACCGGCACAATTAATTTGATGTGTGCATGCCTAAGGGCAGGAGCACGCCGCTCAGGCGTTGCTGGGACCTACATAAATGTAGTGTAGCTTTTACTGGCGTCGGCCCCGAAGGGGGCACTCTGAGATTTTAGCTGGGCGATTCGCTAGCTAGGTGAGCTCGCCCCGCAAGTTGTGTGGGCCGCTTCTCTCAGTACTTACGCCATCTTAGCCAGCTTGCTTGTCTGCTAAGTGTTGCTTGCCTCATGCAAATAGCATCTACTAGATTGTAACTCCCTCTGAGGAGTTTCTTCTGAGATTGACTAGCTTCGCGGGCCGCTGGCCTTTGCTTGCGGTCACGCTTGCTTCCCCGTGTTACTCAGGGTAGAGACTCGCTGCACCGGCTTGTACGCAGGCTTGTGTTAGCGCACGCTTGTCTCTCAGTGCTTATGCTAGCTTAGCTAGTGGCTTCCATGTCTGTTCTCTCGGGTTAACAGGTTGTGGGTATTGGTGCCCACCCTTCGGGATGGGCTATTGCCGCTTACGTTACCATTGCACGCGCACGTTCGCTAGCCTCCGGGTTGCTTACTGTCTAGCCTGTGCTTCTTGCTAGCCTGCTAGCTTGCTTAAGCAGTACTCCCGCTAATAGGGTGTGCCCTGCGGGAGCTTGCTATTAGTGGTTAGCTTCCTGCTTCCTCTTGCTACTGAGCAGGGAAGGTCAGGGAGGGGATGGGCCGTGTGGAAAACTACTTTGGCCGAGTATGAATCGGCACGTTAAGTGCGTGTTCTGCCTTGGGCACGAGCACGCTGCACAGGCGCCTTGAACCCTCGGTCATGTCCGCAGCTAAGCTCTTGAGAGCTGACCAAGGTCCGCTCTCAAAGAAGTGTGAAAGCTAGCTTGCCTTGCATAGGTGCAGATAGCAATATTTAGTACTGTTTAGCACAGAACGATAGTATTTTGCAGATAGCTGGCGTGCACCCGTGCAGTTAGTATCTGTGTGCTAAGTACATTGGGGGCGAGCTACCTCTGCTACAATAGACATACTGCTCCTTGCTGGCACTACGCGTCCAGCAGGGCTTACAGCTCGCCAAGGTCTGGGCTCAGTGCCAGCCTTTGGCTTGTAGCTCTAAGGACAAGCCCACCGCCCTTGGTGCCCAAGGCCCGGGGTGGTTGGGAGCTCTCCATGGGTCGCACTCCCTTGTTGGGGCGCCCCCTGCAAGTGCAGGGAGCCTGGCTGGGGGCACAGCGCACCTTGGTCCATGGCCACGGCCTGGCCTCGGTTGGCAGTGCCCAGGTCAAGCCCACCGGTTGGCTCACCAAGGCTGGGCTTAGTTCCAGCCTGCGGCTTGTAGCTTTAGACCCACCGTCCTCGGTGCCCAAGGCCCGAGTTCGGTCGGGAGCTCGCCCAGGGTCTCATACCCAGCATCAAGGCTCGCCTTGGTCCATGGCTACGGCCTGGCCTCGGCTAGAGGCTCCTAGGACAGCCCACCATCAATGGCACCCACGGCTCATTGCTGGTTGGGAGCTCGCCTGGGGGCCGCACTGTCGGACAAGTCCACGTGAAAACGAGAAAGAACGTTACCTCCGCAGTCCCCCCAGCCTGCGAAAGGCGCACGGCAGGGGGGGGGGGGGGGTTACTTCGATACAACAGCACGTCAGTAGGCGGAGCTTGCGTAAGAAGTTCTCCCCCAGCATGCACAGCTTCTACGGAACTGTCCATGCGGCGGGGGGGCGTAGCCTCTCACGTCCCGCCCCCCCATCAGGGCACCGGATCAAAAGGTCCCGGTGCCCAGCAATATGCTCACGACGGGTTCCGCTCCTTTGGCCACAAGAGACCATCTTGTCCAACAGGCTCGATGCCTGGGAGCATCTATGTTCCCCGTCCCCATTACGGCGCACCCTCCAGAGGGGATACGCTCTACAGTTTGCCAGGCCCACACCCACGTTCGACGGGACCCCCGATCTGGCCGTGGAGGGGGAGGCCATGGACATACTCCACAAGGAGGTTATTCGTTCCTCGCCTAAGGGGCGATTCGCTCGGTTCCCAAGGCAGATGTGCGCTTGGGTTTTCTACCACAGGTACTTTATCGTGCCCAACAAGGACGGCTCCATGCGTCCAAAATTGGACCTTCGGCGTCTCAACAAGACGCTGAGGAAGTCCCGTTCCGAATGCTCTCTTCCCCGCCTGTTCAACGAGTTGAGACAGGGGGATTTCTTACTTCCGGGGATCTGGAAGGTGCGTTCTTCCATGTCCACATGGTCAGGAGACACAGGAAATACCTGAGGGTCTCCTTCCTGGGGAAGGCTTACGAGTTCTGTGTCTTGCCATTCGGCATGTCTTTGAGCCCGCGAACCCTCACGGTGTGCGTGGAGACAGCCTTGGCTCCCCTCCGCGCGAGGGGGATCCGCGTCTTCCTATATCTCGACGACGTTCTCTTAGCGGCCGACTCGAGGGTCCGTGCCACGGAACATACCAAGGTGGTGACCGATCACCGGCAAACCTTAGGGTTTTTGGTGAACTGGCAGAAGAGTTGCCTCGTCCCAGCGCAGGCGGCGGCCTTCCTTGGGCTCGAGCTAGACTTCCTGCGAGCCTTTCGCCAGAGCGACAGGCTCGCACGGTTCGGACAGCAAGCCAAGGACGTTAGGTCTGTGCCCTCGGTGTCAGTGCATCAGTGCACAGTGACGTTGGGCCTGATGGCCTCAGCACTGCATGTGTTCCCGCTAGGGAGGCTACACATGCTCTCGTGGTCCAAATATGGTTCTCAGGCTTCGCCTGGACTCGGCCGGGGACCGTCATCGCAGGGTTCCTCTGACAGGTCAGGCCTGGCAGGCGCTGGCTATATGGGCGGAGCCCCGTTACCTCTCGAGAGGTACTCGGGGGGGCCTGTCCCGCTCAGGATGGTGATTCGCACAGACGCCTCCCTCTGGAGAGGGGGTGCGATTTGCGGGCATTTATCGGCGAACGGCCGGTGGGAGGCTCAGGAGCTTCGCCACATAAACGTGCTAGAGCTGAAGGCGTTTCGCCGGGCTCTGCTTCAGGACAAGCCCACCATCAATGGCGCCGTGGGCCCATTGTTGGTTGGGAGCTCTCTTGGGGACCGCACTGCCGGACAAGTCCCCGTGCGGCCAGACTCGAAAGAGAACGTTGCCTCCGCAGTCCCCCCGGCCTGCGGAGGTAACACTTCCAGCGGCTCACACATGGGCACCATGTGCTGATTCGCTCGGACAATAGGGCAGCGATCGCCCACCTGAACAAACAGGGCGGTGTGCGGTCGGGGGCACTGAACCATAGCGGGGATTCACCTGTGGGTGTATCCCCGTCTCCTTTCAGTGTCAGCGGTCTATCTGCCGGGACGGCGGAGTTACGACCGGCCTGCTGTCTCGAGGCAATCCCCGTTATACGGAGTGGTGCCTCCACCCTCGGGTGATGGAACAGGTTGGGCCAGGTTTGGTCGCGCCTGCGTCGATCTCTCGCATCGCGGCGCGCGACACACTGCCCACTGTGGTTCTCGATCCAGGAGGACAGCCCCCGTTAGGTCATGATGCGCTAAAAGTGCACGCGTGGCCGAGGGAGGGGCGCTATGCGTTTCCCCCGACCCCCCTGATCCGTCAGGTGTTGGACAGGGTGAGGGAACAGCGCCTCCGGCTCGTTTTAGTCTGTTTTGGCCCAGGCAGACATGGTTTGCGGACCTGGTCTCCCTGGCGCAAGATCCGCCATGGGCGTTGCCGGTACGGGCCGATCGCCTATCCCAGGCGGAGGGG
>NC_139638.1:6742070-6877070 GCF_964638095.1 Poromitra crassiceps | reverse complement strand
TGGCTCCCGACCGTGCGTGGTGTCATGGAAAATTATTGATCAAATGCTTATTGATTGATTATTAATTATGACAATTCTATGATGTATTTTGTGAACTGTTCTTCATCAGTGCAGAATATTTCCTGTGAGAACATGTGTCTTGTTTTGGGAAGTGTCTGTGGGAATAGAGGAGAACATGTAAGTTCCTGTGAGAACCTGTGTCTTGTTTTGAGAATGGACTGGATTTGTTATGTATTCTAGTGAACATCAGATAACTATTGACGTCATGGAAATGCGAGTTGGAGAAGTTGCTACTGCCCTCCACGGTGGAGGGCGGGTGCGATAGTTTCAGTATAAGATGTGATGTAAACAATAATTCGGGGCTCTCGTATTGTCAAATGTAGACAAGGGGAGACCTCTGCGCAGAGATGATTGTGGAAATAAAACCTCCTATGAACATTTAAAACGGATATCTCATTATTGATGAATCAGCAGGGCATTGCAGTGAATTTTTCCTCCACAACTTGGGGGCTCATCTACGGGATCTCACGTGTGGGATGCGGACCTCTGGCATGTCGACTGGTGATAACCTCCTGCCAGAGAAGGACCTGAAAGCTCGCTTAATGCTAAGAGAGCAGGAGTCGACATGCGGAGGAATGTAGCCCAGCGCTGTGATCTGCGGAACCTGGTGAGGCAAATACACACTGAGTGCAATGTTGATTGATCGGTTTTATGTCAAATTGAGTAGCTGTGAAATTTAGAAAATGTTATACAATTGGTTCTAAAAATAGACAATTGTAACTACTGTTAAAAGCTACAGGTCTGGGGGATGTGTGTGCGTGTAAAACGGATGTAACCACTGCCTTAGTCAAAATAGGATTGTCTAGAAGAGAGTGGTGCGGGGTCCTGGGGATGCCTGCGTGAGATAATATTAGATAAAACTCACTATTGCCGTTATCGGATATACTCACTGCCGAGAGGGTGAGGCGTTGCCTTAGTAGGAGGCGCACGCGTAAGGTAGCTTACTAGAGCCGACTCGTTTTGGGCAAGATTTAGAGAAAAAAATCGGCCTGTTTGTCGACGGGCAAACAGTAAAGACGCGGGTTGAAAGGTACACTTGGCGTCGACGTAAGTTGAAAGGTATACTTAGCGTCTAAAACTGCAGTATAAAGGGGTAAAGCAGCACATACCCAGACCTGAGCGTTGCGAAAGGAGGTATAAATTATATGTAGTTATAAAAAAAAAGGGATACAATTGCAAAGTCAAAGCATTGGGAAAATTCTTACCATTCATTTGCAAAAAGAGAAAAAAAGAAAAGTTGTTTTCAAAAGGTCTTTTTCCTTTGAACAAAAAAGAAAACCAAAAAAAAAAAAAAAAAGGGGAGAGTGTGGGTGAAACTGAGCAGTGAGGCTCATTGAGGAAGAAAAAAATTTGAAAAATGAATGGGAAATGAATGGGAAATGACTGAGATATGAATGAGAAATTTCTGAATGAGGAAAATGAGAGGAAGAAAAATCACAAACTAAACTTTTTGTTTTGGGGCTAAACGTTCAAATTAAACTTTTTCATTTGGGGCTTAAACGTTCATATGTGTGTAGATAAGCCGGCCGGCAGGGGACAAATAGGGTTGTTTATTTTGTTATGTGGATCCACAGTGTGTTTTATTTTAACCCATACTTGCCTACAAAAGAGGGATTGGTTGTTATTTTGTTTTTATTGGTAATACCACAAGGTATTGGTTTTGATTTCGCACACACAAACAAAACCACAGCTGTTTAGAGAAACCTCACGAGGAGCTATGGGTTTGTATTTGCAGAGGGCTAAATACACACCAGGAAAGCATATTTATCTCAAGCAGACCTACACGCCACATTTAGAGGGAAATATAGACTGTATAAAAGTTATGGTCTAGGTGGTTTTGAAAAACCACAGAAAACAACACCAACACATTTATTATGAAGGGGAAAAGAAAGTATGTCTGCCAGAAGCAATACATACATACCATACATACATAAATTTTTTTTATCATGTGAGGAGTTTAATCTTTCGCTAGTGTCTCTTAATGTGTCTTAAAAGGTGGAAACCTGGAAATTGACCCGCGCCTCACCACCACCATGCAGCAGACTGAGAGTCAGCGCCAGGCTCAACTACACTGAGGACCACCAGCAGTCCAGGCTCAAGCGCAGACCATCAACACCCCGGGCAGGCTTCAGCCAGGCAACCGACGGCAGCAACATCCGCAGCCACTACAGCTCTGAACACCGCAGCTAGCGGCCAGCAATGGGAGAGATTTATCTCTCCCTCCCGTGTAAGTGTTTGACCACACCGGTGTAAACGGGCTACAGAAATGCAACATGAGTGGTTTGTTTGCTGTAAAAGAATATATAACTGCCGTTGAGTTTCCCATTCATAGCTTGGCCCGGAGGTTGACGCCAGCAGGATAACATCTGCCCTTGGATATGAACAATGCGCTGTGGGGGGACCGACCTGGACAGTTTAACACATTGAGTGCCAGCCGTTTTTTCAATGCTGTAGGTAAGTTGTGCCAGGTTTTTTTTTGAGGATTCTGGCTCATTTTACAAGAGCCGAGGATTCTTTTCTGTTAAGACTTCGTGAACACCAATCATCTAAAAAGAACTAATAGAATGTGTGCTTTCTCTGTCTAAAAGAGTTCGTTTGTAGAGTTAGTAGTTATGTAGATATTAGCCGTTGAGTACAGCATGGTTTCAGAGATTTTCAGAGAGTTTTGAGATAAATGGATTTTTAGAACCACCTCACGTGCCTGTGATTATGGGTGCCCTTGGGCAAGTCTGTATACTGTTTTGTGTGTGTGTGTGTGTGTGTGTGTGTGTGTGTGTGTGTGTGTGTGTGTGTGTGTGTGTGTCTCCAAACTCCTCCCTCCGTAGGTGTGGCTTTGCAGTGTTTTGTCACAGGCGAGTTTCTGTTGCCTCACAGATCCCAAAAAAAGAGAACGGAATCGCAGGAGCGGGGAAGAGGAGAGGAGAGGCGAGGGGGGGGGGTTAGACACGGGAGAGAAATTCCTTCGCGATCCCCTTCTTCCAATCTTGAGGCAGCCTACTCCGCTCTGCTGCTGCTGCTGCTGCTGCTGCTCCTCTGGGCTGCTGCTGCTGGCGGCTCTCGGGCAGTCTGGCTTACTGTAAAACCGGCTCGTTCGTTTCTTGAGGTGTCGGCTGAGAGCTTTGAAGAAGCTTTTGCGATTCTGGTCTTATTTATGCGCAAAGGTACTCGAGTGTGTGTGTGTGCGCGCACGCGCGTGTGTGTGTGTGTGTGTGTGTGTGTGTGTGAAATCGAAAGAGTTTTCGCCCAGCTATTTCCTTGAAAATTAGAATGGCTTTCTCCAGCGGACCCGTGGCTGTTTTTTGCTCGGCTTTCTCTCTGTCTGGAGAGAACTGTCGCCACTTAGTGGTCGGTAAAATAGATTATACACATTCTCTTCCTCCAATAGTGGTATAGAAGACGTAAAAGGGGTTGATTGATGTCCCACCGTCAAAAAAAAAAAATGTTTATGTAAGACGAGATATCTCGTCTTTGGCACTCAACGGTTGGATTATGTAAGACGAGATATCTCGTCCTTGGCACTCAACGTGTTAACAGCGGAGAGGACTCAACGAAGCGAATCAAGACGGAGCGGAGGAGGTGTGAGGCGCTGGTCAATAACAGGCGAGAGACTGACACGGCCGGAGACGCAAGCCAGTTGAGGGTGGAGGAGTTCACAGCAGAATTTTCTCCAAAGACACCAATTATGAGCAGATAAGTAATGACACACATGAACATTTGCATGTTACAGCTGTTTGAGAAACCATTGTTTTAGCAAGAGAATCACACACTGCACACATTATGTATATGCAATGCACACAGAGCAAAAGTACTTTTTTGCATTATTACAATACTGTTGGATAGAAGTTATGTTTTTTTTAGGAAAAGGGATTATTTAGCCTGGAAAACTCTTATTGCCAAGCGAAAAGGTAAATGTTTGTGAACAGACACTGAGATTTCTCTTCCCCCCCCCCCGCCCCCCCCCCCCCCCCCCGCTCCTCGGCCTGAAGCCTTGAAACGGTGCAGCACCTTCCAGATAACCACAGTGCCAAGCGCACACACATTTTCCCAGGAGAGGTTCCCAAACTGAGAGAGGCAGAGACAGGTTAAAGGGTCTCTCTCTCTTCAAATTTTGTTTGCTAAATTAATTGACACATGCGTTAAATAACGCATCTGTCAAAGGGGGTAAGCAGCTTTTGTTTTTGTGTCTGTTTTTTGTTTTGTTTTTAAGTTTTTTTTTTGTGTTGTTGTGGTGAATGTGTTTTGTGTGTCTGTGTGACTGAGACAAGCAGATTGGACAATCACCATGGGACAATCAGATCTCCAATGCCAGATGCTGAGATCCAGCCTCCCACATTCTCCGCCAGCGCAATTAGCTTAGTCTCTGCATACACACACACACATGCGAAAGTTTGAGGACAGACCAGATGAATGGCGAAGGACAGACAGCGTGGCGCACTCGGGCGAGTGCATCCTTCGTGACGGTTTCCCCCTGGCGAGTAAGATGCTGAGAGTCGTACTTGGTGTGGTTTGTGTAAAAAAACTGTGATCATGTGTATTAAAAAGCGTTTTGGAACCACAGGAGACAGGGGAAGTGTGCAGTGTGAATGAGTGATGTTTGGAACGGTGAAAGGTGTGGGATTGATATAGGGAATGTGAATGACTCCAGTGTGACTAGAGAGCGGAGATGAGGACAAAGACTTGAGACATGACTTGGACTTGTAAGATGACTTGTGAGCTGATAGGTTGCGGGTTTGTTTCCCGGCCTTTGAGCAGAGTACATGCCAAAGTCGACTTGGGATGTATGTCTGCCGGATGCTTGGAAGGGAACCCAAAACATAGAGGTAAATCTGACTAATGTGTTCTGTAGGTTGTGAGGTCTCCAGACCATAGTTCAAGCAGAAGGCCACTCACGCATAATCCGATCATCCCCTGACGACAGTCAAGTTCTAGCATAACGTGGTCAGTCAAAAGTCCTAGTATGACGTCTGCTATGACGTCAAACATGACGTCAGTTAATCCTCATATATATAGCAAGGGTTCTACGTCACCTCTCTCTCTCTGGCCGATCATAGCAGCAGCAGCTCACGGCAGCCCATCTCCCTTGAAGCCGGCCTCCGAAGCGTTGTTTTGCACCAGATCCGCAGACCGAATCAGCACCCACAAGCCTTCTCTACCCGTGGATATTCCCATTCCTGGCATGTCGAGTTCCGAGCCAGAGCAGCCCATGGACTGTGACGGCAGCTTAGTCATCGGTCCCCTGTCCCGGACCGGCCACGGAGCGTACTTGCCTTCCGAGGTGTCTGACGAAGACGTTGGCGAAGCGACCGGACCACAGGCTGCCAGCATAGCCCCCCGCGCGCCACTGCGGCGGCCCCGGTAGGAGAGCAGAAGACGAAGCGCCGCGCCGTGGACGCCCAAGAACGCGTGCGAGCGTGCCGGAGGGAGAGGCCGATCGGCGCGGACGTGCGAGAGTCCGCGGGCGAAGACTAGTAGAGGCAGCCGCCCCGAGAGCCGGGAGCCGCTGGGGAAATGCAGGCCGCGGGGCCGCCGCAAGACGCCACGTACTTCCTGGTCGCACTGACCTCCAGGCCGCCGGGCAGATTCACGGTGATTGACGGGAACCGGCTTGGAGAAGCGCTGAAGCCGGAGCGCCGTAGCATCTCGGGCACTCTGGGCAGACCGAAAGGTCCATGGGGCGAACGGTTCATTCTGGCGGCAACAGCTGAAATGTAGTGCAATTTGCTTTCCCGTCCAAATCCAGCGACGTAAAATAATCCATTCACGAAAAGAATAAGCACTCCCAGGAATTCATGGACGATAAAAGTTTAACGTTACATGCAGTTAAGCAGAAAGTCGCACTCGGCAGTAAAACTCGCATCCATGTAACGTTAATCCATCGGGTGTCCTGTTCTTTCTGTCACGAAGACTATAATCCACCAGATCACATGACGTTTTGTCATCAAGTCTTTAATCCACCGTCACACTTCAGGACATCCTCTTAATCCAAAACAGAGTGTGAAAAGTAGTTGTCTCTCTCCTTGTTGTGGCGTTTGTGAAACGGAGGTTCACGGTAACCAGAGACCTTTTATCGTAAAGATGCGACAACACACAGCCAATCCGCCATTTTGGAGACTAAGCTTCTGCCCCAGCAAGGAGCCGTATTTCAGGCCAAAATGGCCGCAGCGCTGTTTTCAAAAAGGCACTATATACTCTTGCCTTCTCATTCTCAATTATCTTTGCTGTTACACGCAGCTGAGTTTGTTTATTTTCTACCTCTGGGTCCCCAGTGACCCCATGTGACTGATGGTGACTGATAAATTAAATTAGGAAGCTTCTGTGATGATGACAATGATAATTTCTTAACTTTAGCCGATCTGAGGGGGTTTATTTGAACAACAATCTTAAAAAAACAACTCCACTATCACCCCCCTTCCTGGAGCCCGACGACACCTTCATAATACCAGACTCGCTGTTAGTCGTCTTGGACATGGACGAGGGGACGTTAGGTTTCATAGTGGACGGACATGACCTAGGGGTGGCGTTCGGAGGACTTAAGGGCAGGAAGGTGTACCCCGCAGTGAGCGCCGTGTGGGGACACTGCGAAATACGAATCCGGTACATAAACGGACTCGATCCGGATCCCCTCCCTCTGATGGACCTGTGCAGGCGCTCCGTGCGGGCGGCTCTAGGAAGGGACCGCCTGAGCGGAATCCACGGACTGCCCCTGCCCGCCTCTCTCAAGAGCTACCTGCTCTACCAAGGACGGGGTTGACGACCACAGCACACCGAGCATACCCCGGAGGACCAGTCACCCGTGGACGCGAAAGGACCCATGAGGAAAGTATCAGTACTTCAGCATTTAAACGGGCAATCTACCAGTCCAGTAAAATCAATTCAATAAAAAAAAAAAAAAAATAAATAAAACGTTATTAGTCCCGCAAAGGGCAATTTAAGGCATGAATACTGCAAACAAGCTGTACTCTGTACACATCCAAAAACAATACAAAAAACAAGACAATAAATACAATAAATTACACTGATAAAGCAAGATCCCTGATTACAGTGTATCCAACACCACAAAGGAATATAGGTGTCAGATCAATACAAATTAATTTCAGTCAATACAATCCAAGTGCATATTAGACTTGTTCAAGGGTTCAAATCAAAAGGTCAAGGTACAGACCTAGTCTAGATAAACTGACCACTTCTCGTACTGTGGCTGTTCACCAGTCGAATGGCCTCTGGAGCCAAACCAAACTTCCTTCTGCTTGTTTCGCAGGCAGGCTGTCTAAAGCGCTTTCCTGATGGCATTAAGTCAAAACAGACATGAAGGACATGCGTGGAGTCATTGATTACCTCGTGCGCTTTCTTGAGCACTCGTGCACTACTAAACTGTACTAGGGATCTTTGTGTTTTGCCTATAAGCCTATAATCAGACGTATTCTCATCTCTTTAATACTCCGTCTGCCCGCAACGGCCCGCCCCACCAAACAGAAATACTGCCTTACATTGCTCTGAAAACACCACATGTACCGTAGGTGTCCCTCGTGCTTTGACTAAATAAAGCGAAGCTGACTGACAAGTTATTCGGCCTGTGATCTGACTATTCTACCCAGCGGGCATCTCAGCCTGCCTATTTCCGACGCCTAAGCGGAAATCGCTTTCTGGCAAATGGCCAGCGGGAGTCACAATAATAATAATAATAATAATTATTATAATAATAATAATTACAACAATAATAATAATAACCACGCAAGGGGCCATTCTAACACCCCTGGCCCACGGAGCTTGTCTGAGCATCAGCTAGAATGAGTGTTACTGCATAACTTCGGACCGAAGCCAGACGGCCCAGGGAATGCTGACGTCTTTCCGTGTTAAGCTACCCGGTCTTAATACACCACTTCCTGTTCTTAACGAATTTCAAAGTAAAATGCCTCTGGCATTTCTTCAGAAGCAGAATCAGAATGACTTTAATGATCCCCGAGGGGAAATCGGGACAGGTTACAGTAGCTCGCTCACAGTACACACATAGCTTAAAATAAAATAAACAGTAGTAAATGCAACGCAAATGCAATATTAAGCAATAAGCAGGAAAAACACAACATAGCATAGAATAACTAGTAAATGCGCTAGAAGCAAAAATAAGTGGAATGTCTAAGTAGCAAAATACAAAATACGTCAGGTAAGTATACATTCCGTGTCAATTATCATTATTGCACCCTGGACTATATTAAGTCAGCTTGCCCTATACGCCACACGTGGCTCAGCCAGGCACAGTTAACCTATCGGCTGGCTCAGTCTCAGGGAGACTGAGCGTCTCCGAGGTGCTCTTTAAGAGAGGCCTTAAATAGACCAATGGCCACAGGCAGGAATGATTTCCTGTGCCTCTCCGTACTGCATCTAGGTGGAATCAGTCTCTCACTGAACGTACTCCTGTGTTCGACTAGCACGCCATGGAGTGGGTGCGAGTCATTGTTCATGATGGAGCGTAGCCTGGACAACGTTCTCTTCTCTGACACCGCAGTCAGAGAGCCCCGCTGCCCCAGCACACAATAGCATACAGGAAGGCACTAGCCCCCTTCTGCCCTTTCTCGTTCATGGCTCACTACGTCAAGCTCAGGCCTCGGACCGGCCCCTCGGCTCCCCTGCTCCTCATCGCACCCTGTCACCACATGACAAGATCCCGGTTCACCCTGCACCTCAAGCAGACGCTCCAGCAATGCAACCTCCCGACGAAGGACTACTCCAGCCACTCCTTCAGGATCGGAGCGGCCACCTCGGCCGCCGAGCAAGGAGTGCCCTCCGCCTCCCTCCAGCAAATGGGCCGCTGGCCCTCATCGGCATTCTCCAGCTACATCCGCCCAGAGCAGGCGGCCATACTGGCGGCCCAAAGAACCCTCCTCCCTTAATCGGTGAGCATGGCAACAAACAGTGTCCCGGACTTTAAAATGTCTCGTTGGTGGCGGCTCCCCGTAAGCATGGCGCCCAGTAAGGCGCAGTAAATTCCCCGGCTCATTTTTGGGAGGATAGAGTCGGAGAAAGTCAGGGTAGTTGCGCCAAGGCAGCCAAGTAGGCCAAGCCGGGAAGTGCCAAGCTAAACTTTAATGTACCAAGATCGAAGGCCCGACCGAGTTGGGAGCGCCAGCCGCAAATAGCTGTAAGTCGCTAAAAAAGGTCGAAGGCCGGAAAAGTACAATCGCGAAGCGCCAAGGCGGCCAGGTAGGCCAGGCTGGGAAGCGCTATCGCGAGGTGCCCGACCGAGTTGGGAGCGCCAGCCGCAAATAGCTGTAAGTCGCTAAAAAGGTCGAAGGCAGGAAAAGCACGTACCAAGGCCCGACCGAGTTAGGAGCGCCAGCCGCAAATAGCTGTAAGTCGCTAAAAAGGTCGAAGGCCGGAAAAGTACAATCGCGAAGCGCCAAGGCGGCCAGGTAGGCCAAGCTGGGAAGCGCTGTCGCGAGGTGCCCGACCGAGTTGGGAGCGCCAGCCGCAAATAGCTGTAAGTCGCTAAAAAGGTCGAAGGCAGGAAAAGCATGTACCAAGAACGAAGGCCCGACCGAGTTGGGAGCGCCAGCCGCAAATAGCTGTAAGTCGCTAAAAAGGTCGAAGGCCGGAAAAGTGCAATCAACTACTGGCGCCTGCAGATCTCAATTAACCTCCGGTAATCAGATCTTCCTTTTGGGGGATCTCCTAGCCATGCAGGCGCCCTCCTCTGCCTCAAGAGCAGCGCCACTGGCCAATGGAGACAAGCGCCAAAGCATTTGCCATGCATGCCGATTGCTAAATAAAGTTTGTCTAATCCTACCAACTGGCCTCTCCTGATTGAAGTGAGGTCTCCAGACCATAGTTCAAGCAGAAGGCCACTCACGCATAATCCGATCATCCCCTGACGACAGTCAAGTTCTAGCATAACGTGGTCAGTCAAAAGTCCTAGTATGACGTCTGCTATGACGTCAAACATGACGTCAGTTAATCCTCATATATATAGCAAGGGTTCTACGTCACCTCTCTCTCTCTGGCCGATCATAGCAGCAGCAGCTCACGGCAGCCCATCTCCCTTGAAGCCGGCCTCCGAAGCGTTGTTTTGCCCCACCCACCTCCCCAGTCCGCCACCAACGAGTCTTGACTCCTGATCCCCCACGGGGGGGGGGAACTCCTAGCCATGCAGGCGCCCTCCTCTGCCTCAAGAGCAGCGCCACTGGGGGATCTCCTAGCCATGCAGGCGCCCTCCTCTGCCTCAAGAGCAGCGCCACTGGCCAATGGAGACAAGCGCCAAAGCATTTGCCATGCATGCCGATTGCTAAATAAAGTTTGTCTAATCCTACCAACTGGCCTCTCCTGATTGAAGTGTAAATTGTGTATTAAGCAGGGTTGGGGGTAATTAATCAAATTGTGTGTTAAATGAATATAAACATATTCTAAACTACCAAGTAGGGCTTAATTTGAATCTAACCTGCAACAAGTTAAAGGTTTCAGTCTTCGATTGGACAAACAGGAGCCCATTTACCAGAAATGTGATAAAAGTGTGGAACAATAAAAAGGCCATCTCGCCTCTGACACACTTTGTTTGTTTATGCTATGAAATCCTGGGTAAATAATCATGCTTGATTTGATATTTAGCATCGCCAAGAGTTTGATTTGAGCAAGCGATACATTGTAATAAGTAAAAGTGAAATTTGAGTTCCAGTGGTTTTACTTAGCCATAAACCGAAATGCAGTTAAGTGAGGACTTATTAGTTGTAATTGTGAACACATGGGAAATTTTAATCTATATAGATGTGTGAGATGATAATTTTTTTTTCTAACAAGTTAAGGATAATAGTTATGTTAGTTTTCTTTGACTGTGTTTGAACTTATAGTTTGTTATCAATAATTTATTTTTAATATTGATAATAATGATTTATTCTTATCAAAAGTGTGGAATTGTCATGGAAAATTATTGATCAAATGCTTATTGATTGATTATTAATTATGACAATTCTATGATGTATTTTGTGAACTGTTCTTCATCAGTGCAGAATATTTCCTGTGAGAACATGTGTCTTGTTTTGGGAAGTGTCTGTGGGAATAGAGGAGAACATGTAAGTTCCTGTGAGAACCTGTGTCTTGTTTTGAGAATGGACTGGATTTGTTATGTATTCTAGTGAACATCAGATAACTATTGACGTCATGGAAATGCACTGAGTTGGAGAAGTTGCTACTGCCCTCCACGGTGGAGGGCGGGTGCGATAGTTTCAGTATAAGATGTGATGTAAACAATAATTCAGGGCTCTCGTATTGTCAAATGTAGACAAGGGGAGACCTCTGCGCAGAGATGATTGTGGAAATAAAACCTCCTATGAACATTTAAAACGGATATCTCATTATTGATGAATCAGCAGGGCATTGCAGTGAATTTTTCCTCCACAGTGGCTTCCGTGTTTGGAGACGGCGTGTGTGTGCCCGCTCAACACGGTGGTACAGCCGAGAGTCAGAAACGGTGTGAAGCCCAGCGTACGTGTGTCCGCTTGAGGCAGTGTTGTGCACAGCCAAGAACAGAGATTGCCGCTGCTGCTTTGCTTCCCTGTAAATTAACCAAGCCATTTGAGTTGTATTCTTTTATTGCTTTCATTTGAATTATTTCCCAGTTGATTTTAATTACCTTTTACTGAGGACTAGCCTATTACTGTTAGGAGCCAACTTTGTCTAGAACGGAAAGAAGTGGCTTTGCCATGTTGGTGTAGGTTGGTGGCATATTGTGGTTCCTTTTGGTTTGCACATGCATTTGTTTTATTGTGTTTTCGCGTGGTTCTAATTTTATGGTGTGGTGTGTTTTTATACCACATTGCTGCTACCAAAGCAACTTGGTCATAGCACTCTTGCACTTTATGGATTTCTCCATTGAACAATTGATTGGCTTTTAGTCGTGTTAGGTCATTTTTATATCCTGGATATTAACATGTTGTTTTAACGTGTCATGATAAAAGATTTGTTCACTTATTTTACTTGGTAAAATAAATCATTGTGTATTGGAAATCCCTCTTCTCCCGTCTCTGATTCTAAATTGTGGATTCCTCTGTGCGGGTGTAAATAATACCCTGTTGAGTTTCAAGGTGGTCACACAGTGATCTTTTATAGTCTTTGGGTGAAAGTCCCAAGGTGGCGTTGTCAACATTTAATACAATTGGCCGAGTCTACCTGGCTCGGTTACACTTAGTTAACTGTTGTTTAGCTGCCGCCGTGCAACTCATGTGAACGTTTTTCCCCGGCTGGGGTAACGTTGTGTTAGGCTTGGGCGCTGACTCAGGTCTGCACTCAAAACTCTTAGCTAGGTTGCATACGTGCAGAATAGCTTGTACCGTTAGCACTAGAACAACGGGCTAATTAGCACAGTTGTCACAGATAGCTAGCTTTGCATCCGTGCGGTTGCTTCTGTTTGCTAGGTACTTTAGGCGCCGGCTTTAGAGCGCGCGCGTTAGATAGTTAGCTAGTTTGCTCAGTGCAGCTAGCTTGGACTACCTTGTAGCACTCCAGCTATCTGGCCGCGTCCCCAGACAGGGTAACGCACCCGGTTTTGTGGCAGATAGCTAACGTGCACACGTGCAGTTAGTGTCTGTGTGCTAAGTACTTCGCGCCAGCTACCTCTGTGTAGGGCGCGCGTTAAGCGAGAGTAGTAGCTAGAAGCCATGCTCTTCAGTTAGCTAGACAGTATCTAGCGTTGTGTAGCACTCCAGCTATCTTACCGTTGCAGGCTTTAGCTTGCACGGTAACCCCGTTATTCCTGTTAGCAGAGAGAGGGGGGGAACAGCTAGGTGCTGTATTAGCTGTGAGGCTACGCTGGCCGGTTACGACCGGCACAATTCATTTAATGTGTGCATGCCTAAGGGCAGGAGCACGCCGCACAGGCGTTGCTGGGACCTACATAAATGTAGTGTAGCTTTTACTGGCGTCGGCCCCGAAGGGGGCACTCTGAGATATTAGCTGGCCGATTACGCTAGCTAGGTGAGCTCGCCCTGCACGTTGGGCCGCTTCTCTCAGTACTTACGCCACCTTAGCCAGCTTGCTTGTCTGCTAAGTGTTGCTTGCCTCGTGCAAATAGCATCTACTAGATTGTAACTCCCTCTGAAGAGTTTCTTCTGAGATTGGCTAGCTGGGCCGCTGGCCTCTGCTTGCGGTCACGCTTGCTTCCCCGTGTTACTCAGGGTAGAGACTCGCTGCACCGGCTTGTGCGCAGGCTTGTGTTAGCGCACGCTTGTCTCTCAGTGCTTATGCTAGCTTAGCTAGTGGCTTCCACGCCTGTTCTCTCGGGTTAACAGGTTGTGGGTATTGGTGCCTCCCCTTCGGGATGGGCTATTGCCGCTTACGTTACCATTGCACGCGCACATTCGCTAGCCTCCGGGTTGCTTACTGTCTAGCCTGTGCTTCTTGCTAGCCTGCTAGCTTGCTTAAGCAGTACTCCCGCTAATAGGGTGCGCCCTGCGAGAGCCTGCTATTAGTGATTAGCTTCCTGCTTCCTCTTGCTACTGAGCAGGGAAAGTCAGGGAGGGGATGGGCCGTGTGTAAAACTACTTTGGCCGAGTATGAATCGGCATGTTAAGTGCGTGTTCTGCCTGGGGCACGAGCACGCTGCACAGGTGCCTTGAACCCTCGGTCTTGTCCGCAGCTAAGCTCTTGAGAGCGGACCAAGGTCAGCTCTCAAAGGAGTTTGAAAGCTAGCTTGCCTTGCATTCGTGCAGATAGCAATATTTAGTACTGTTTAGCACAGAACGATAGTATTTTGCAGATAGCTGGCGTGCACCCGTGCAGTTAGTATCTGTGTGGTAAGTACATTGGACGCGAGCTACCTCCGCTACAATAAACGTACCGCTCCTTGCTGGCGCTTCGCGTCCAGCAGGGCTTACAGCTCGCCAAGGTCTGGGCTCAGTGCCAGCCTTTGGCTTGTAGCTCTAAGGACAAGCCCACCGCCCTTGGTGCCCAAGGCCCGGGGTGGTTGGGAGCTCTCCATGGGTCGCACTCCCTTGTTGGGGCGCCCCCTGCAAGTGCAGGGAGCCTGGCAGGGGGCACAGTGCACCTTGGTCCATGGCCACGGCCTGGCCTCGGTTGGCAGCGCCCAGGTCAAGCCCACCGGTTGGCTCACCAAGGCTGGGCTTAGTTCCAGCCTGCGGCTTGTAGCTTTAGACCCACCGTCCTCAGTGCCCAAGGCCCGAGTTTGGTCGGGAGCTCGCCCAGGGTCTCATACCCATCATCAAGGCTCGCCTTGGTCCATGGCTACGGCCTGGCCTCGGCTAGAGGCTCCTAGGAGAGCCCACCAGCAATGGCACCGACGGCTCATTGCTGGTCGGGAGCTCGCCTGGGGGCCGCACTGTGGGACAAGTCCACGTGCGGCCGGTCTCGAGAAAGAACGTTACCTCCGCAGTCCCCCCAGCCTGCGAAAGGCGCACGGCGGGGGGGGGGGGGGGGGTTACTTATACGCGCTACAGTTTGCCCACCCACGTTCGACGGGACCCCCGATCTGGCCGTGGAGGAGGAGGCCATGGACATACTCCACAAGGAGGTTATTCGTTCCTCGCCAAAAAGGGGCGATTCGCTCGGTTCCCAAGGCAGATGTGCGCTTGGGTTTTCTACCACAGGTACTTTATCGTGCCCAAGAAGGACGGCTCCATGCGTCCAAAATTGGACCTTCGGCGTCTCAACAAGACGCTGAGGAAGTCCCGTTCCGAATGCTCTCTTCCCCGCCTGTTCAACGAGTTGAGACAGGGGGATTTCTTACTTCCGGGGATCTGGAAGGTGCGTTCTTCCATGTCCACATGGTCAGGAGACACAGGAAATACCTGAGGTTCTCCTTCCTGGGGAAGGCTTACGAGTTCTGTGTCTTGCCATTCGGCCTGTCTTTGAGCCCGCAAACCCTCACGGTGTGCGTGGAGGCAGCCTTGGCTCCCCTCCGCGCGAGGGGGATCCGCGTCTTCCTATATCTCGACGACGTTCTCTTAGCGGCCGACTCGAGGGTCCGTGCCGCGGAACATACCAAAGTGGCAGAAGAGTTGCCTCGTCCCAGCGCAGGCGGCGACCTTCCTGGGGCTCGAGCTATACTTCCTGCGAGCCTTTCGCCAGAGCGACAGGCTCGCACGGTTCGGACAGCAAGCCAAGTACGTTAGGTCTGTGCCCTCGGTGTCAGTGCATCAGTGCACAGTGATGTTGGGCCTGATGGCCTCAGCACTGCATGTGCTCCCGCTAGGGAGGCTACACATGCTCTCGTGGTCCAAATATGGTTCTCAGGCTTCGCCTGGACTCGGCCGGGGACCGTCATCGCAGGGTTCCTCTGACAGGTCAGGCCTGGCAGGCGCTGGCTATATGGGCGGACCCCCGTTACCTCTCGAGAGGTACTCGGTGGGGCCCTGTCCCGCTCAGGATGGTGATTCGCACAGACGCCTCCCTCTGGGGAGGGGGTGCAATTTGCGGGCATTTTTCGGCGAACGGCCGGTGGGAGGCTCAGGAGCTTCGCCGCATAAACGTGCTAGAGCTGAAGCCGATTCGCCGGGCTCTGCTTCAGGACAAGCCCACCATCAATGGCGCCGTGGGCCCATTGTTGGTTGGGAGCTCTCTTGGGGACCGCACTGCCGGACAAGTCCGCCTGCGGCCAGACTCGAAAGAGAACGTTGCCTCCGCAGTCCCCCCGGCCTGCGGAGGTAACACTTCCAGCGGCTCACACATGGGCACCATGTGCTGATTCGCTCGGACAATAGGGCAGCGATCGCCCACCTGAACAAACAGGGCGGTGTGCGGTCGGGGGCGCTGAACCATAGCGGGGATTCACCTGTGGGTGTATCCCCGTCTCCTTTCAGTGTCAGCGGTCTATCTGCCGGGACGGCGGAGTTACGACCGGCCTGCTGTCTCGAGGCAATCCCCGTTATACGGAGTGGTGCCTCCACCCTCGGGTGATGGAACAGGTTTGGGCCAGGTTTGGTCGCGCCTGCGTCGATCTCTTGCATCGCGGCGCGCGACACACTGCCCACTGTGGTTCTCGATCCAGGAGGACAGCCCCCGTTAGGTCATGACGCGCTGAAAGCGCACGTGTGGCCGAGGGAGGGGCTCTATGCGTTTCCCCCGACCCCCATGATCCGTCAGGTTTGGACAGGGTGAGGGAACAGCGCCTCCGGCTTGTTTTGGCCCAGGCAGACATGGTTTGCGGACCTGGTCTCCCTGGCGCAAGATCCGCCCTGGGCGTTGCCGGTACGGGCCGATCTCCTATCCCAGGCAGAGGGGGAGGTGTTCCACCCCTCCCCAGGCAGGTGGAAGCTAGCGGTCTGGCTCCTGAACGGGACCAGTTGCTAGCACAGGGCTTGCCCGACAATGTGGTGCGCACTATTCAGAGTGCTAGGGCTGCTAAAAATCGACCCGCACTCAGTACGCGTACAAGTGGCGGGTTTTTTCGCGATGGTGCACAAGTAAGGGTGTGGATCCAGTGAACTGCAGCGTGCGCCCAGCTCTCTGTTTCCTTCAAAGCTTGCTTGACGCGGGCCAGTCCCCGCAGTCGCTTAAGGTGTACGTAGCCGCGATTTCGGCTTGCCACATGGGGATTGAAGGGACCCCCGTGGGGGTGTGCCCTTTGGTCTCGCGCTTCATGAAGGGGCCGCGTAAAACTGCGCCCGCCGTTGCGGTGCGTTTTTCCCAAATGGGACCTTGTTACGGTGCTGGACGGGCTAACGGGTCATCCGTTTGAGCCCTTGGACTCCGCCGATTTAAAGGTTCTGTCCTTAAAGACCGCGCTGCTGCTGGCCTTATCGTCAGGGAAGAGAGTCGATGACCTGATTGCCCTCTCGGTGCAGCAGGCCTGTATGGTTTTTGGGGACGATGGGCGCAGGGTTACGTTGCGACCTAACCCGGCGTACCAGCCCAAGAATATTAATGCCAGCTATAGGTCTATGGTTATAGACTTATCAGCATTCTGTCCCCTGCCGTTCAGTTCGGGTGAGGAGAGACGTTTGCACATGCTGTGCCCCGTAAGGGCGCTCTCGGCCTATGTGGCCAGGACACGTTCATTACGCATTACAGATCAGCTGTTGGTTTGCTTTGGGCAAAGGGCCCAGGGCGGACCCCTTTCCAAGGATCGCTTATCGCACTGGATAGTGGAGGCGATCGCGTTGGCATACTCTGCCGTGGGCAAGGTTCCCCCGGAGGGTATCAAGGCGCATTCGACGCGAGGTGTTGCGACATCCTCTGCGTTGTTGCGTGGTGTGTCGGTGGAGGACATGTGTGCCGCGGCCTCATGGTCCTCTCATCACACTTTTGTCAGGTACTACAGTCTCGACGTGTCCGGTTTGCAGTTCGCGCACGCGGTGCTGTCGGTGGCAAGAAAGTAGTATCGTTGCCACTCTAATATGTCATTCGGTTAGGCATAAACGTTGCCATATGGCCGTGGTTCACCGGTGCCTTTCGGGTCGCCCTGTGGGTGCTCCCGGCAGCAAGGTCGGTTGAATTGAGGCACTAGTGAGAGCTTGAGTTCGAAACAAAGTAAAACGTTAGGGTTGTGCTACAACCCGGGTTTTACGAGTGAGAACGAGAGCTCTCACTACCCAGCCTTGCTGTGTCGATGCGTCACGGGGTGCGTCGGATCTCAGCGGGCTGGAAGAAACTAGAGTGATTATCCCTGGGATGACAGGACGTGACGTAGTCACGTGGATCCGTGTCAGCCCCAGGGGGTACCACGCCACCTACGGGTGGGTGGTCAGGTTTTAATGATAAGTAATTTTGGAGCAAAATGACAGTCTTCCATAGGGCTGCGTTGCAGCGTTTTAGGCACTAGTGAGAGCTCTCGTTCTCACTCGTAAAACCCGGGTTGTAGCACAACCCTAACGTTTGCTCATGTGGCGCTTCCATAGACAGCTGGTCAGGATCGCATCACACTTCACGAGATATACTGGTTTTGAACTGCTCATGAGACCAGAGGCGGACCGTACCATTAGGCAAGTAAGGCGGTTGCCTTAGGCCCCGACTTACCAAGGGCCCCATAAAACTATGGTAAAAAATGTTTTTCGATATTATTATTTTCCTTTTACTTTGCACCATGTCTTTCTAAAAACCCATATGCTAAAATTGCATCAGAACGACAAATTCATGAATCATGGCTGTCTGTACGCCGGGCCCCCCCCCCCTCAGTCCCCACTAGTTGGACTATTCCATGAATTTACTGCCGGATTGGCTGGTGTGACGGGGGAAGGAGGGCCCCCGGCACGTACCAACCAATGATCACTTCACTCCGGCTCCATGTGTAGGAAGTAAACACGAACAGAACAGAATTCAAATGAATACATGAAGACAACACCAGTACCAGACAACAGTAAACATGAAAAGAACCTACCCCAGCGGTGATTCCAAAAGGAAAAAGAAGGAGGAGAAGGACAGCTTCATCGCAAAACTGCCAAAGCTAACAGCTTATTTCAAGGCTGCCACTGCGCCTTGTGATAAGCGGGAGCAAGACGCTGCCACTGCTGCTGCTAACGTTAACGAAATTAGCGAGGACGGAGCTGCTAACGTTAGCGTTAGTGAAGAGGAGCGGGAGGAGGATATTCTACCGGCGGTAGAAGGTCCAAGTCACGCACCAGGAGCTGCAGCAACTTGTAGTGTTAGTGTTAGTACTGCTGCTAGTGCTAGCGAAGAGGAAGAGGAGGCTGGACTGGGAACTGACACTGAAGAGGAAGTGGCTGATGACAGTGATGTCGGAGATACGGATCAACAGACTGACACTGACAACGAAGATGAAGATGAAGATGAAGATACTTTAGTTTTAGAACCTGAACCAGTGAGTAACACTTCAACTAGTATTATTGAAAATGATCCAGGACTCTGGCCTAAACAGCTGTCAGATAAAGAGCGCTGCTCAATAGTGCAGAGAGGACCAGTTCAAGTTAACATGTTCACTGCCGTGGACGAGTCTACTCGTCAAGCAGAAACCAACGGTTGACTGCCGTGGACGAGTCAACTCGTAAAAAAAAAAAAAAAAAAAAATTGACGGTGGGACGTGGATCAAAGCCCCCTACGTCTCCTATAAAAATATGGGAGCCACCGAACGTGTACAACCCATTCCACCGACCCACTAAGTGGCGACAGTGCTCTCCAGACTAGAAAAAGCCGAGCCAAAACTGCAGGGGAAAGCGTGAGGAAACCATTCTCATACTGTAGAATGGTTTGGCGAAAACGCTTTCGCGCTGGCGCACAACGGTGGCGCACAACGGTGGCGCACAACGGTGGGGGGTTCCAAAAATAGACTGGGTGCAACACACTTTGAAACACGCAGCATAAATAAGCCCAGAATCGCAAAAGCTTCATCAAAGCTCTCAACCGAAACCCCAAGAAACGAGCGAGCCCCATCCAGACTCGCCCGCGGCCCGACGAGGGGCCGCCAGGCAGCAGACAGGCAGCAGAAACTTGCTTGTGACACACCCGCTGCAGCCACGGAGGGAGGAGGAGAACACACACGGAGGGAGGAGTTTGAAGGAGAGGGGGGTGAGGGTGCTGTTATGGAGGAAATTACTGTTCAGAACTATTGTTTAGATGTTTGACGTCTTACTGATGCCAAAAATAAATGGTTAAAGTGACTGTTCTATCGAATTTCACAAAAAGGCATTTATCTCAGCTTAAATTTTCAGACGCTGAAACCATGCTGTATTCAACTGCTAATGCCTACATAACTACTAACTCTACAAACTAACTCTTTTAGACAGAGAAAGCACACATTCTATTAGTTCATTTTGAGATATTTTGTGTTCACAAAGTCCTAGCAGAAAATAATCCTCGGCTCTTGAAAGATGAGCCAGAATCCTCAAAAAAAAAACTTGGCAGAAGCTACCTACAGTAAAAAAAACTGTTGGCAGTGAATGTGTTAAAGACAGAATATTTCCCCAAAATCAAGAAGGGCGCAGATTTACAAGCAATCACTATTATATCAACATGAAAAATGGAGAAAAGATAAACAGGTCCTGGCTTGTGTATAGTGAGAAGAAGGACAGTGCTCTGTGTTTTTGTTGCCGCCTGTTTGGAAACAGAGAAAAGATAACTCAGCTAAGTGGGGATGGATTCAGTGCGTGGAAAAATCTTTCAGCCGCCTTGAACATGCATGAGAAGTCTGCTGAACACATCACAAACATGGATACCTGGCGCAATCTATTCCAGAAACTACAAACAAACACAGCTATAGATCAGCAGAACCAAGATCTAATTGCTCTTGAAGCAAAGCGCTGGAGAGAGATTTTAAGAAGATTACTTGCAATTGTGAACCATCTGGCAGAGCGTAATCTTGCATTTCGTGGCCACTCGGACAAGTTGTTTGAGTCTGGCAATGGAAATTTCCTTGGGCAAGTTCAACTGATGGCTGAGTTTGACCCCGTCATGGGAGAGCATTTGAGGAGAATTCAGGCACAACAGAACCTCAGTGAGACTTATTTAAGCAAGAGTATTCAGAATGAGCTCATTTGCCTTGTGGCAAAGTGTACAACTGACGCAATTGTAGAGCGAGTAAAGAAAGCCAAATATTATGCTGTAATCATGGACTGCACTCCAGACCTCAGTCACAATGAGCAGCTATCAATGGTGCTACGAATTGTAAATTGTGAGCCCTCAAAAGGTGTCTCCATTCACGAGCACTTCCTTGGTTTTATTTTGTGGCTATAGACAAAATGGTGCAGGTAGCTTGTGTGAGAGAGACCCGCGCAGTATGCGTGAGGAAGCTCGTGACGTCCCAATACCCCTCTGGGCAAACGAAGCGTTTGGGGGTGTGGCTTGGAGGAGACTGCAGGGGGAAGCTGGATAGGGACAAATCCAACTGTGGCAGTTCTGAGCTTGTGACCACTCATTACAGGGAGGGCTGACAGCAGTATATATGCATTTACAAGTAAAAACAGCTTTTGCACGGAATGGGACCTTTAAGGGCTACATGTTTTCAACTTTACAATAAGGGTCACAAAAATCATTGATAAATGCTTAATTATGAATGAATGAATGAATGAATGAATGGTTTATTTTCGGTCATAGGTTATAATGAACCACAAACCAAATGTAACAATTTGTGTGAATATGCAGCAAGAGAACATCATCATACATGTACATATCAAACCATTTCACACAAATACAATTTATACAATCAATGACCGAAAAAAGGAATAGGCTGAAGCCAAGGCTTATTTTTTGCCTATCCTGTATAATCCATTAGAACAACCCAGAATATCTGCAGCAAAATAAAGAATAGAAAGAAAGACAGAATTTACTGTAAGTTATAATCCTGAATTATTTTACTTTTTAAGGGCTTTTTTAAACCTCAACAATGATGTACACAATTTCAAATCATCACAAAGGCCATTCCATAGTTTAACTCCCAAAACTGAAACACATCGAGATTTGACATTAATTCTTGCTTTGCCTGTTTTAAAAATGCATAACCCTCTTAAATTATAATTTCCTTCTCTTAATTTAATAAAATGTTGAATACAATCTGGAAGGCTTTTGGTCCTAACACGGAAAACAATTTCTAAAGTTTTTATATGTACAATATCTACGAATTTTAAGGTGCAGGACCTTATGAATAGTGGATTGGTCGATTCGAGGTAACCACCTTTATTTATTATTCTAATAGCTATTTTTTGTAGTTTAATAATAGTTAAGTAATTAAGGTTAAGTAATGCTTATTCAGCACTCATTCCTTACTTTAAGATTATTTTGGGGGCATTTTTGGCTTTATTGGATAGGACAGTAGGCAGACAGGGGGTGGGGAGAGGGAGAGGGGTTGACATACGGCAAAGGACCACGGGTCAGATTTGAACCCGGGTCGGCCAGGCGAAGGACTATGCTTTTGTGATACACGCTCTACCAGGTAAGCCACCAGGACACCCCATTCAGCACTCTAATGAAGTGTTACTTAAGGGATATATGTTCTCAACTTTACAATAAGGGTCACAAAGAGCATTAATAAATGCTTAATTACAGTTAAGTAATGTTTATAGAACATGCACAATCATTTATAGGTTAGGGCCACATGAAAGAACTAGCAAACCTCAATTTCATGGCATACATGTTAATTAACATCTTCATCAACCATTTACTAATATTAGTTAGTACCAATTAACATGTTAAACCCTTTAGAAATGTTAACAAGAGACAGTAATTAATTAAGCATTGCCCATTAAGCATTAACCAACCATTGATCAATATTATAGAAAGGTTTTACACACTTGCTAATTAAGGCTTAATAATGTGAATGTTAATTAAGGGTTAATTCATGTGAATGTTAAGGGTTAATTAATCCTCATTAAGCATTAACATTAATTAACCCTTAATTAATGTACCCTTATTGTAAAGTGTCACCCTTGTAATGTTGGTGATCTAAGAATTCAAGCTTGCTCTACTGTCAGACCCCCCACCCCCCACTTTTTTTCTTTTTTCTTTTTTACAGATTATATGAAGTGCAGATTGCAAACTTTCAAATGATGTCATACAGTGAAATCAAAAAAATAGTTGAAGAGGATGGTTAATTTATTTGAATGTTGGTAGGCTAATCCTAAAATCAACATTCAGAGAAAATAACCCTGAAAGTTAGTGAACAAGCTCAGTTTGCTACCAAATTATACCTGTAAGTATTTAGTGATCCTAAAACTGTTTGTTATATTGAATGCATACTTCAACATCTAAACTTGTGGAATATGAAGATCACCAGACCATGTCACATATTTAGAACATGTAAGAAGCAGAGGACTTTTATTTTCAAAAACTGCAGCACAGTGTGCTGCACACAGGCATGGAAAAGGAGGAAGTCCGATATTGGGAGTTTTTTCTCTCAAAAAGTCTCAAAACCAAGTAAGCTGGAGTTGTGTTCACAGCTATGAGCCACTAGGTACGTAGCCTAATGTTTTCAAGTTTCGCCTACTTTTAGAACTGTTTTTTGCTAGTTTACGAACTAATCGTAGGTAGCCTTGATTTCCTAGATTTTCCTGGTGGGGGACCACCAGACCCCCCGCTTAAAACGTGGCCTGACTGAGGCTTTATTTTGCACTATTGCCCTGACACTCGTCCTTCATCACTCTGGATAAATATAAATATAATTTTGGATCCCAGGGTGAGACTCAGATATTAGCTTTGAAAAGATTCATATAAGCTTCAGGCACTCACGTTTCATCTGGCTGTAGCTGCTGAGAGGGTCGATCGCCTCGTACACCGGATCATCCGCCTCCTTCACGGACATCTCCATGAGGACAGAGTGGTCTTCTCTCCTCCAGCAGGAGCTCCTATAGGCTGCGTGGCTTACGGGAAACCAAACTGCTCTGGGGAGGAAGTATCTGTTTTGATGCTGAGGCAGACCAAACTCAGCATCAAAATACGTACATTGTGGCAAGTTCATTGAATGGGGAAGTTGTGGGTGAGTGGTCACAGAGACCCGTTTGCCTCATCAAATTCAGGCTTTTAACACTGGTAGAATTACACTGAATTGCCCACCATGTACATTAGCAGTCAAAAGGTTTTATCTTTACTATTTTCCACATTTTCAAATAACAATAAAGACGTCAAAACTATCAAATAGCACAAATGGAATTATGCAGAGACCAAAAGAGTGTTAAACAAATCAAAACTATCTTATATTTTAGATTATTTAAAGCCGCCCTTTGCCTTGAGGGAAAGGCAAAGGCTTTGGGAAGAAATTCATACATGGGCATCAAATTTCAATCATTTAAGCCTTTACATCAACAATGGCTTTTCAACACATAATGTTTCATTTGAAAAGTCATAAATATGGAACTATAGGTGGTGTGCTGCCAACAAGAAGCTTCCAGGACATTGTGATGGGAGAACTTTGATACATTAAACTTTAATTTAATCCAAACTATCTCTTTAATGATTAAAGAGATAGTTTGGATTTGTTGATGTGAGATAGGAGTCAGCGTGCTGCACACTGTTGAATGCAGCCGGCACGGTCCCAGTGTGGAGTCCACACTTAGCTGATTAAAGCTTCATCCTTTGGGACCACAACTTTTGAAAGAGGGTAAGGAGGAGCAGACCACCATTGTTGTGTCTTCTTCTCCCCACCTGGGACCTTCAGGTGGTGCTCAGGACTCTGTCTGCCTCCTTTCAAGCCTTTGTGGGGCCTTGAGCTGTGGCTCCTCTCTTTGAAGACAGCCTTCCTTCTGGCTGTTTTTGCATCCAAGCGAGTGAGTGCTCTGTCTGTGGACAGGGTTTGTCTCAGGTTTTGGGGAAGGAGATGTGTTGGTCTCTCTCTTTCCCAACGGGGCTTTTCTGCCTAGGGTTCTGACGAGGGGGTTTGCCTCTAGACCCCGGGTACTGGATGACTTTCATCCTCCCTCGCACCCTTCTGCAGAGGCAGCAACATCAAAAAATGTAAGCCACATCCACTTTCAGTCTAAACTCCATCCACTTTCAATTAAAGTCACGCCCCCTCCAAGTACAGATACGGGAAAAAAAACATCCCCACAACAGCCTGTTCTCTCTGTTACCCTCAGGGAGGAGATACAGGGTCCCAAAAGCACGCACAAATCGCTTGAGGGACAGTTTCTAACCGCAGGCCACGAGACTCCTTAACATACACAAATAGTGTAGTAGCCGTACTGTACCATACTGTAGCTGCTAACATTATGTATGTCTAATGTTTAATTGTATGTTTAATTAGGTATATGCTATTTGCACCTGTGCAAACAGAACGTCGAATTTTAAATGTTTAAGTACGTCTAAAGTATGCACATGACATGTGCACCTATGTGCAGTGAATATGCCACTGTCTCTGACTTGTCTTTACATGGTCAAAGTTCCAAAACTTGAGGTTAACATGTAGAAATGCTGCCTGTAAGTCAAAAGCCCTCACAGAAGATGATTAACAGCTGAAGTGAGGGAGAAATTAGCTGTGCTGAAAAACAGCTCAAACTGAAATGGCAAAACTGTAGTGTGTTAGAGGGTACACAAAGGAGAATACTGTCACAGAGGACTAAAGGTCTCATTATGCTTTCCGCATCAGCGAGGAACGCGAGTGTCTGCGCGGAAAAGTGACGTCAAATCAGCAGACACGCCCCTCCGCAAGGCTCCGTGCGGACGGTTTTCGACCGGCCGTGCGCACGCCGAAATTTGTAACTACGCGGACGCGGACAAAGTGGAGTTTTCAAGACTCGCGCTCAATTCCGCCTGCAGAAACCCACACAGAGTATACAAGCTCCACACGTTTCCTCGTCGGATTCCGTGTCTCTCATTTCCGTGCGGCCGGCCAAAGCGTCAAGCATAATTCAGGCTTAAGAGATGATTTACCATCTAAAGAAACCAGAAAATTTCACATTTGAGAAGCTGGAATCAGAGAATTAGGACATTTTCCTTACAGAAATGGCTCAAAATGATTAAAGTCCCTGGAAACCAGAAATATTTCTTTATTATTTAGCATTTTGAGTTCATCACATCACAGGACCCTATGTTAATAAGCCACCAGCCAAATTTGAACGATGATGAACGTCGCAAAGTATATAAATTTAGGTTTGACAGTCTGGCAAAAGTCATCTTTTTAGAGTGCATTTTCTCCCGCGGACTGTGTGGGCGTGTCCCGTCTGCAGCAGGGATATTTCTCTCCTCCGAGAGAGAGAGAGCGCGAGAGAGAGGGGGGCAGTGAAACGGAGAAAGAGAGATCCAGTGCGTGTGTCGAACACACACACACACACACACACACACACACACACACACGGTGTGTGTGTGTGTGTGTGTGCTTTCGTTGCTCGGAGAGGGAGAGATGTTGCTGCGACTGCACAGCGCAGTGTGGTATGTGTGAGTTAACCTCGCGTCACCAGGCTGTGTGTCTCTCTCTGTGCTCTCTCTCACACTAGTCCCGAGAGAGAGAGAGAGAGGAGAGGAGAGGAGAGAGAGAGAGAGAGAGAGAGGAGAGGAGAGGAGAGAGAGAGAGAGAGAGAGAGAGAGAGAGAGAGAGAGAGAGAGAGAGAGAGAGAGAGAGAGGAGAGGAGAGAGAGAGAGAGAGAGAGAGAGCAGCATAGCGCTCGGCACAGAGTGGGAGGCAGACGGACATTGAGGGAGCGCTGTCACTGGGGGCAAAGAACGGACAAAAGGAGGGTGGGTGCAGATTGCGCACGTGTACAAAGGTTATATAGAGCTTATGACGTCATAAGCTCCTGCATTTTAGCACCTCGCGCACTGCTCTCTTCAATGAGGATGTATCTTGTAGAATCTTGTAGAAAAGTGTCGATTTTAAGGCTTTGGGTTGAAAGTAATGCATAATAATTTCGGAGGCATATAATTACTAACATAAGACCCTAAATAACATAGTTAGAACGTTTTTGTGGATTTTGGTTTCCAGGGACTTTAATAGATCATCAAAATAGGCAATTAATGTAATATTTGGCAATTAATTGATGGATTATCTAATTGTTGCAGCTCTTTATCAGTTTTTATAAAATGTATTTTTATGTATCTTCAAAATACGTATTTGTATTTCAAATACATTTTTCAGACCAGTATTTTGTATTTGTATTGTGATAAATCTTTTGAGCAAGTATTTGTAATTTATATCAAGATACTTTATGTATTTTCACCCATCTCTGAAGAGCGCAAAATGAGAGAGACAAACAAACAAACAACGTTAGCTACATGGTATTTGTCTGTCATGCATTAAAACTAAAGTAATAGTCTGTTTTGAAAATGTAAGGAGCGGAAAGTACAGATATTTGTGCTAAAATGTAGGGAGTAAAAGTAAAAAGTTGTCAGAAGAATATACTCCTTAAGGTAGATACCTGAAAATCCCTACTTAGGTACAGTAATGGAGTATTTGTACTTAGTTACTTCCCATCTCTGCTGCGATCATGCTCTTCAGCTGCAGCTAGGAAATGACATGACTGCAACTTCAATGCACTCATTTTATTAAGTCACTGTGTCCTGGGTGTCTGAACCCTCAGCCAACCAAAAGCCCCTAATGTGTGTCTGAACCCTCAGCCAACCAAAAGCCCCTAATGTGTGTCTGAACCCTCAGCCAACCAAAAGCCCCTAATGTGTGTCTGAACCCTCAGCCAACCAAAAGCCCCTAATGTGTGTCTGAACCCTCAGCCAACCAAATGCCCCTAATGTGTGTCTGAACCCTCAGCCAACCAAATGCCCCTAATGTGTGTCTGAACCATCAGCCAACCAAAAGCCCCTAATGTGTGTCTGAACCCTCAGCCAACCAAAAGCCCCTAATGTGTGTCTGAACCCTCAGCCAACCAAAAGCCCCTAATGTGTGTCTGAACCCTCAGCCAACCAAAAGCCCAATGTGTGTCTGAACCCTCAGCCAACCAAAAGCCCCTAATGTGTGTCTGAACCCTCAGCCAACCAAGGGCACGATATTGATGCACAAGAGTGAATACATGCATTTATGCTAAATTAACTTCCACTTGAACTGGATCACTCACTGAACTGCAATGCAGGAGAGATGAAAAACATGTCCGTCAGTTTTGACTGTGGTCTGATTTCTGTGAGATTTGATTACTCTCCTCTGTCTGAGAAAGCTTTTAAAGGCCTTTTCCCTACAGTAACCTGTTGGGCATCACATTGTCTCCCACCGGGGAGACTATGCATTGGTCTCCGTCCGTCCATCCGTATGTCCATCCATCACACTGTAATGTCCCAATGTAAAGTCCCAGAGCAACCACATTGGCAGGTGGCTTCATAATGGCCCACTACTACTCAGGCCAGACCAGGCCCCATGTGTTGACCAGATATATAGCAACTTTACATTTTAGCCTAACCTCTGCACTGTATGGGCCAGAATAAAAATGCCATTATCCCTGGATTCCTTGGTTCATTCTGCATCCATCCATATAGGCCCCACACATTTCTGCCCACAAGATTTCCCATCATTTTGAATTTTGTATAAAACTGTTTTTACCACGTGCGCTAGGCTAGCACACGCTGGTCAACACGCGAGGAATTCAATGGCATCACTCAGTCATAGAACGGAAACGACGCTTTTCACTCTCGGGGACGCTGGATTACTTTCACTCTCGTTTCCCGAAGGGAGTGCTGGGTTTCAATACGCCTAACCCCGCCCGCTTGGGACGCTGCCTTCATTTCGACAAGCACACACTGACTCACACACACACACCACTGCTGTGGGAGGAGATGTTTGGGGGGACGGCGTTGCAGACAGGGCCCAGGACTCACCGCTCTCCAGTTTTTAGCCCGCTGCCGTTTGCTATCAGCACCGCCGACCAAAAGCCATTGTTTACTTTGAGTCGGACGGTGCCATAAGCACCCCAGGTGGGGGGGTGGGGGGGTCTTTCCAGCGGGCGTTTTAGGGGTAGCCCTTCTTAGTAGCCTATCTTAGTTGCTGTGGACTGGATTATTGCATGCTTTGTGTGCTGCCATTTTTACAAAAACAATAATAGCTGCCCCCTCTATTCATCTCTCATTCATGCTATAAAGCCCTAAAAATAATAATAATGGTTTTGGTGATCAGAAAAGCATGCAACATATTGGGCACCTGTGATCATCATTGGAGGGGGAGACTCTCACTCACTCTCTCTCTCTCACACACACACACACACACACACACACACACACACACACACACACACACACACACACACACACACACACACACACACACACTATTTTTGTCATGACACTATACAAGAAGTAACACAAATTACATGGAATAATAACAATTGCCACAATTTCACGTCACTCCATCCGTGGCTGTACCCCATCTAGCCACAACCCGGGGATGCCTGCGCCCGCGGATGCCACATGCCGCACGTGGTCTGGGGCCGAATTTGCCCTACTCACTTTCACCTTGTATTCAAGAGGATGTACGAGAATAATTCCAGTCAAACTTACATGATTCATGTATTCTGGGTAAAGGAAATGAAGAAGTTACTGTATGTGGAAGTCAAAATGAAAGAGAAAAAAGAGGATGTGGAAAAAGCAAAAGACATTGGAGAGATACTGATTAAGCAGATAACCGAATGCTGTTATTTTAGTATAAAGCCTATGGGAAGATACATGAATGACTTGAGCTAGGAATGGCATCACGTGATTTTTATTATTTTGTTTAACCTGGCTAGCTAAGCTATCAGTTAAGCTATGAATGCTATGAGTGCAGGGCACACATTAGCTCTATCAATTGAGCGAACCTGAGGAGGTGACTTGCGAAACGCGTTGTTCGCTAATAAATCACAGTAAAGTTACTCCAGTGTGTGGGGGATCCCTCTTATGTATATATATATATATATATATATATATATATATATATATATATATATATATATATATATATATATATAAATCGCTTGAGGAACAGTTTCTTCCCGCAGGCCACGAGACTCCTTAACATACACAAATAGTGTAGTAGCCGTACTGTACCGTACTGTAGCTGCTACCATTACGTATGTCTAATGTTTAATTGTATGTTTAATAAGGTATATGCTATTTGCACCTGTATGTCAAATACGTAAAATTTAAAATGTTTAAGCACGTCTAAAGTATGCACACGACATGTGCACCTATGTGCAGTGAATATGCCACTGTCTCTGACTTGTCTTATCCCTATACTGGCTTATTGCGTGTTGTGTCTCTTGTTGTTTTTGCACTCATATGCCCTGTTATATTTGTACTATGTTGTAAACGGAGTCCACAGCACAAGAATTTCACACGTGATACTTGTACCATGGAGTGACAATAAAAATCTTGAATCTTGAATCTTGAATATATATATATCGTAATTCTTCCAATAAGCGCCTGTACTCTAATTGCCGCCGGGTCTTCCCTTTACCGCCGGGTCCAAATTGATTTAGCATAATAAGCACCTGACTCATTTTCACAGCCTCTCTCAGCTGCATGTGTGGAGGTGATTCTGTCTCCCTCACAGCCTCTCTCAGCTGCATCTGTGGAGGTGATTCTGTCTCCCTCACAGCCTCTCTCAGCTGCATGTGTGGAGGTGATTCTGTCTCCCTCACAGCCTCTCTCAGCTGCATGTGTGGAGGTGATGCTGTCTCCCTCACAGCCTCTCTCAGCTGCATCTGTGGAGGTGATTCTGTCTCCCTCACAGCCTCTCTCAGCTGCATGTGTGGAGGTGATTCTGTCTCCCTCACAGCCTCTCTCAGCTGCATCTGTGGAGATGATCCTGTCTCCCTCACAGCCTCTCTCAGCTGCATGTGTGGAGGTGATCCTGTCTCCCTCACAGCCTCTCAGCTGCATGTGTGGAGGTGATCCTGTCTCCCTCACAGCCTCTCAGCTGCATGTGTGGAGGTGATCCTGTCTCCCTCACAGCCTCTCAGCTGCATGTGTGGAGGTGATCCTGTCTCCCTCACAGCCTCTCTCAGCTGCATGTGTGGAGGTGATCCTGTCTCCCTCACAGCCTCTCAGCTGCATCTGTGGAGATGATCCTGTCTCCCTCACAGCCTCTCTCAGCTGCATGTGTGGAGGTGATCCTGTCTCCCTCACAGCCTCTCAGCTGCATGTGTGGAGGTGATCCTGTCTCCCTCACAGCCTCTCAGCTGCATGTGTGGAGGTGATCCTGTCTCCCTCACAGCCTCTCAGCTGCATGTGTGGAGGTGATCCTGTCTCCCTCACAGCCTCTCTCAGCTGCATGTGTGGAGGTGATCCTGTCTCCCTCACAGCCTCTCTCAGCTGCATGTGTGGAGGTGATCCTGTCTCCCTCACAGCCTCTCTCAGCTGCATGTGTGGAGGTGATGCTGTCTCCCTCAAAGCCTCTCTCAGCTGCATGTGTGGAGGTGATCCTGTCTCCCTCACAGCCTCTCAGCTGCATGTGTGGAGGTGATGCTGTCTCCCTCACAGCCTCTCTCAGCTACATGTGTGGAGGTGATCCTGTCTCCCTCACAGCCTCTCAGCTGCATGTGTGGAGGTGATCCTGTCTCCCTCACAGCCTCTCAGCTGCATGTGTGGAGGCCCTTTTCCCTGTCAGGTGCTTCGAGCTCTTGTTTCTGCCTTCTGAGCCTTCGCCAGCTTCAGAGGTCCTGGTTCAAGCTCTTTGATGATGTGTGTGTGTGTGTGTGTGTGTGTGTGTGTGTGTGTGTGTGTGTGTGTGTGTGTGTGTGTGTGTGTGTGTGTGTGTGTGTGTGTGTGTGCGAGAGAGAGAGAGAACAAGACCAACCCCCCCCCCCCCCCCTTCCCTTCCCCCCAAAGGGCAGTTTGGAAACAGACCCACACGCAAACACACCAACACAGAGCCTGGGGCCTCCTGGGTACTGGAGCCACATCAAAGTATGCTTGCTCTGTTTGTAGGCTGGTCCCACAAGCTCAGGATAAAGAGAGAAGAGAGAGACCAGAGATAGACACAGGCACAGAGAGAGGAGATAGAGAGAGACACATCAGGATAAAGAGAGAAGAGAGAGACCAGAGATAGACACAGGCACAGAGAGAGGAGATAGAGAGAGACACATCAGGATAAAGAGAGAAGAGAGAGACCAGAGATAGACACAGGCACAGAGAGAGGAGATAGACAGACAGAGACACATCAGGATAAAGAGAGAAGAGAGAGACCAGAGATAGACACAGGCACAGAGAGAGGAGATAGAGAGACAGAGACACATCAGGATAAAGAGAGAAGAGAGAGACCAGAGATAGACACAGGCACAGAGAGAGGCGATAGAGAGACACATCAGGATAAAGAGAGAAGAGAGAGAGACCAGAGATAGACACAGGCACAGAGAGAGGAGATAGAGAGACAGAGACACATCAGGATAAAGAGAGAAGAGAGAGACCAGAGATAGACACAGGCACAGAGAGAGGAGATAGAGAGACAGAGACACATCAGGATAAAGAGAGAAGAGAGAGACCAGAGATAGACACAGGCACAGAGAGAGGAGATAGAGAGACACATCAGGATAAAGAGAGAAGAGAGAGACCAGAGATAGACACAGGCACAGAGAGAGGAGATAGAGAGAGACACATCAGGATACAGAGAGAAGAGAGAGACCAGAGATAGACACAGGCACAGAGAGAGGAGATAGAGAGACAGAGACACATCAGGATAAAGAGAGAAGAGAGAGACCAGAGATAGACAGAGGCACAGAGAGAGGAGATAGATAGAGACACATCAGGATAAAGAGAGAAGAGAGAGACCAGAGATAGACACAGGCACAGAGAGAGGAGATAGAGAGACACAGGATAAAGAGAGAAGAGAGAGACCAGAGATAGACAGAGGCACAGAGAGAGGAGATAGAGAGACAGAGACACATCAGGATAAAGAGAGAAGAGAGAGACCAGAGATAGACACAGGCACAGAGAGAGGAGATAGAGAGACAGAGACACATCAGGATAAAGAGAGAAGAGAGAGACCAGAGATAGACACAGGCACAGAGAGAGGAGATAGAGAGACACATCAGGATAAAGAGAGAAGAGAGAGACCAGAGATAGACAGAGGCACAGAGAGAGGAGATAGAGAGACAGAGACACATCAGGATACAGAGAGAAGAGAGAGACCAGAGATAGACACAGGCACAGAGAGAGGAGATAGAGAGACAGAGACACATCAGGATAAAGAGAGAAGAGAGAGACCAGAGATAGACACAGGCACAGAGAGAGGAGATAGAGAGACACATCAGGATAAAGAGAGAAGAGAGACCAGAGATAGACACAGGCACAGAGAGAGGAGATAGAGAGACAGAGACACATCAGGATAAAGAGAGAAGAGAGAGACCAGAGATAGACACAGGCACAGAGAGAGGAGATAGAGACAGAGACACATCAGGATAAAGAGAGAAGAGAGAGACCAGAGATAGACACAGGCACAGAGAGAGGAGATAGAGAGACAGAGACACATCAGGATAAAGAGAGAAGAGAGAGACCAGAGATAGACACAGGCACAGAGAGAGGAGATAGAGAGACAGAGACACATCGGGATACAGAGAGAAGAGAGAGACCAGAGATAGACACAGGCACAGAGAGAGGAGATAGAGAGAGACACATGAGGATAAAGAGAGAAGAGAGAGACCAGAGATAGACACAGGCACAGAGAGAGGAGATAGACAGAGACACATCAGGATAAAGAGAGAAGAGAGAGACCAGAGATAGACACAGGCACAGAGAGAGGAGATAGAGAGAGACACATCAGGATAAAGAGAGACGAGAGAGACCAGAGATAGACACAGGCACAGAGAGAGGAGATAGAGAGACACATCAGGATAAAGAGAGAAGAGAGAGACCAGAGATAGACACATGCACAGATAGAGGAGATAGAGAGACAGAGACACATCAGGATAAAGAGAGAAGAGAGAGACCAGAGATAGACACAGGCACAGAGAGAGGAGATAGAGAGACAGAGACACATCAGGATAAAGAGAAGAGAGAGACCAGAGATAGACAGAGGCACAGAGAGAGGAGATAGAGAGACACATCAGGATAAAGAGAGAAGAGAGAGACCAGAGATAGACACAGGCACAGAGAGAGGAGATAGAGAGACAGAGACACATCAGGATAAAGAGAGAAGAGAGAGACCAGAGATAGACAGAGGCACAGAGAGAGGAGATAGAGAGACAGAGACACATCAGGATAAAGAGAGAAGAGAGAGACCAGAGATAGACAGAGGCACAGAGAGAGGAGATAGAGAGACAGAGACACATCAGGATGAAAAGAGAGAAGAGAGAGACCAGAGATAGACACAGGCACAGAGAGAGGAGATAGAGAGACAGAGACACATCAGGATGAAAAGAGAGAAGAGAGAGACCAGAGATAGACACAGGCACAGAGAGAGGAGATAGAGAGACAGAGACACATCAGGATAAAGAGAGAAGAGAGAGACCAGAGATAGACACAGGCACAGAGAGAGGAGATAGAGAGACAGAGACACATCAGGATGAAAAGAGAGAACAGATAAAGGCAGTTACAGAGGGATATCTCACTCCCATCTCGTTAAATACTGACGTTTGGTCAGGACCTTTTTAAAACACTTTCTTCATAATTTTTCAGGCTCGGCCAATAGACTTCCATCAAGCTCCCACGCCGTCTGAACTCCACGCCACGAGAGTGTGGCAATGAAATAAAATGGTGGCCAGTAAGGGCGTTTGTGGTCGGGGGGACGGATGGGAAGTTTGGCTTTGATGCGACGACCGGGGTTCGATCCCCAGCATTTTCTAAGTCCATTTCAACCACATTTCAACGTTTTTAAAACAAACTCGGTTAAGGTTAGAGACATGGCTTGGTCATGGTTAAATAAGAAAAACATGATCATTAGAAAAACATTCATTCATTGCCTAACCATAGAGAGCCAAAGTGGAACGTCACTTCCTGCTTCAGCACTGTACCAGAGATTTTCATCCGCCATCTATTTTCCCATACACATTTCGTAAAATGCTTATAAAATAGTTTTACTGGTTCAAACCAAACGGTTCAGATATATTTAGAAACAGGAGAGACAGCATAACATTTCACTGGGACCAAAACGTAAAAAGAATGCGGGTTTAAAGAAAATATTTTTTCAATGTTGTTTTTTTAAGTTTTGGTCCGAGTGAAATACTCTATGGTCTCTTTGGTTCGATGAAGTAAAACTATTTTTATAAGCATTTTATGAAATGTCTATGGGAAAATAAATGGCGGATGAAAATCTCTGGTACAGTGCTGAAGCAGGAAGTGACGTTCCACTTTGCCTCTCTATAGCCGTAACACATAAGTTGTCGGCTGCAGTGTCATGGCGACGAAAAAGGTGGCATTGAAAAATGACAAAAAAGGGGAATCCAGTGCGGTTAGAAAGTAACACCAAACGTCAGTAAATGATTTGAGGAGTTGCGAGTGAGGTTGTGTTGGGAGAAGAGGACGGGACAGAGAATCCAGAGAGGAAAGGTTATTGATGGTAACTGCGGTGGGTGTGTCCTGTGTTGGGCGGTGCTGGAGGTCCGTGCAGCGAATGCGTAGCTCCGCAGGGGGTCTGCGGAGGGACCGCTGCGGAGGGACCGCTGCGAGCTCCTCTCACAAGATGAAACCCGGCAGAGGCCTCCGTAAACGCCGCAACCAGTTCTGAGGCTGATTAGCCAATGGTTGCTACGTTAGTTGGTTAGTAGGGGATTTTTCTATTGGGGCCAACTGACACACCGCAGGAACCATACATAGATGAATCTCGAGACAGTGGGAGAGAAGATATGGAGACACCTGAGGGTGAAAAGACAGGAAGAAAAAGAAGGAAGGAAAAAAGAACAGACTGTGTCCTGATCGGCTCCCTCCCTCAACCTGTTTAAGGGACACGTGAAGACACACTTATTTAAGCAGGCGTTTGAGCAGTCTTAGGCCGTTCATCACCTCACTGTCCTCTTGCACTTGGTTTTATGTTTGTATATTGTTTTTAAGATTTTATCCTACTTTTGCTGTTATGTTATGCTATGCTACTACTATGCCCTAGTACCATATAGGCCTAAATGTTTTGACTGACATATTATGTACAGCACTCTGTGCACTCGTGCTGGGAGGGGTGCTTTAGAAATAAACTTTTACTTACTTACTTTACTTACTTACTGTGACAGAGGAAGTATAAAGAGACGTAGGGGAGTAGGGACAAGCTAAGCTAAGGTACAGAGAAAGATTCCTGCAGGTGCAGAAATGGCTAGAGAGAGCTATTAGTGGTAATAGTCGTAGTGATATAATATGGGTACAACATGTCAGTGGCAGGCCTGTAACTGCATGTGAGATTGTGCCTGGCAATTTATGGCAATTAAAAAAAAAATCCAATTTGTAATGATGGTGATGCTATTCAGAGTTTGGATAGACCAGCATTAAGCATTTAGGAAATATGCCTGCCCTTCTGTGCATTTTCACTGTGAACCGAGAGAGAGAGAGAGAGAGAGAGAGAGAGAGAGTGAGAGAGAGAGATAAAGAGAGGGAGAGAGAGAGAGTGAGAGAGAGAGAGAAAGATAGATAGAGTGAGAGAGAGCGATAGAGTGAGAGAGAGAGAGAGCGAGAGAGAGAGAGTGTGTGAGAGAGAGAGAGAGTGTGTGAGAGAGAGAGAGAGTGAGTCTGAGAGAGAGAGATAGAGTGAGAGAGCGATAAGAGTGAGAGAGAGAGAGTGTGTGAGTGAGAGAGAGAGATAAAGAGAGAGAGAGAGATAAAGAGAGAGAGAGCGAGAGAGAGAGAGAGATAGATAGAGTGAGAGAGAGCGAGAGAGAGAGAGAGAGAGAGAGAGAGAGAGAGTGTGTGAGTGTGTGTGTGGAAGAGAGCAGACTGGTAAACAGAAGGACAATGACAGCAACACAGACAAACAACAATAATAACAGTCCCTCAGTGACAATGTTGGCAGCTGCCTGGTGCACAAAATGACCAGGGGCACCATAGAGCATGCTTTACTTATTTATTTTTATTTATTTATTTATTTTTCAAACTAGCTGCAGCCAGGCTTCCATATATTTTCATCAAAAGAGCTTACCAGCTATAATGAGCCTTCAGCAGCCACCTAGAAGAGAAGCTGCCTAGAGCAGCACAACTCCCATGTTCTTTAGGCTACTATTATGCCATGAGCTGGTGCTCTTGCCCAGTGTAAATTACCATGAATGCAATGGTAGAATCAGCATTTATTCCTGTGAGACTTTTCCCCATCCTCTCTACCTACTCGACCCCCCCCCATTGGTGCATTCACGACCATGCCTAAACGTCTAATACCGTAAGTGTAAGGCCAATGTCATATCAATCTCACTGTGTGCTCAGGGGACAGAGCTACCGTGAGTTTGTGACTTAATTAGATTTTCACACAATTCATTATCGGATATAGTTCTGTGATTCTGGACCTATATATTATGTGTCTTACTGTACCTGCCTGTAGGACTTGGCAGGCCCGCCGCACCCCATTACGCAGAGTACGCAGACTGCGTAGGGCATCATGTGACTGAGGGCCCTCAGTCAGGCCACTCACTGAACAGCAGGCCAGGCGCCGCCTACTGGTTTACTAGTGGTTTTATTACTTTATTCAGGGTTAAAGTGGGTGCATCTCATTGTAAAATTGGACTCGGCCCAAATTGGGCTTCAAACGGCCCAAATTGGGCTTCAAACAGCCCAAATCTGGCTTCAACCGGCCCAAATCTGGCACTGGCCCAAATTTGGCTTAAAACGACCCAAATCGGGCTTCAAACGGCCCAAATCTGGCTTCAAACAGCCCAAATCTTGCTTCTAACGGCCCAAATTGGGCTTCAAACGGCCCAAATCTGGCTTCAACCGGCCCAAATCTGGCTTCAACTGGCCCAAATCTGGCTTCAAACGACCCAAATCGGGCTTCAACCGGCCCAAATCGGGCTTCAACTGGCCCAAATCTGGCTTCAAACGACCCAAATCGGGCTTCAAACGGCCCAAATCGGGCTTCAAACGGCCCAAATCTGGCTTCAAACGGCCCAAATCGGGCTTCAAACAGCCCAAATTTTTTGCCGCCGCCCTTCGGACGCCGGCACGCACGTCGGCCCGTATCGGCCTGGCCTGCTTGGTATCTAATGCCCGGCCTGAATTATGATCCCAGTCCGCCCCTGCTTGCATGTACAGTTTAACAATCGCTTGTTTGCTGACATGTACAGTAATTCTAACAATTCTTTGTTTGCCACATGTAATGTAATGTGAGATACACTAGTATCGTTCATAATTAATGATTTTGCAGTCTTTCGTTTGACAGTTATTGAAAGTTTTGCGGGGGGGGGGGGGGGCACCACAAAACAATTACGCTTAGGGCACCCAAATGGCCAGCAGCGGCCCTGGGACTTGGACCCACAGAGAATATTTGCTTCAGACTCAGCTGTTGGTTGAAACAGCTCCGCTGCCTCTTGCTGCTGACATTGAGCCCAAACGGGACAGCACGCCGTTATTAGACAGTGTGCTGTAAAAATGTAATACCCCGATCGCTCTATCTGTCTTTCATTCTTTCTCTCTAAAGTCATTGTTTGTGTGCCAGTAGAAATTGAATTGCAGACCTTTGAATCTGCTACTCTCGTAAGGAATCATGTTTAATAATTAATAAAAAAAAACGGTCAGCACCATTTTAAATTGAATGTGATTGTTATTTAATCAAAATTGTAGCTATGTTTATTTTATAGTTTTAGGTTATGCGCACATTGTCATGTATTCCAGATGATGCCAAAGACAATTCTTCACTTGATGTAAATAATAACATCTAGAACTCTACTGTATCCTATTCTACTCTATTCTATGCTGTTCCTCTTGTGTTCTACTCTGCAGTATTTCTCAGCACACACACTAATACCAACCCTCTCTGTCTCCCTCTGCTGGTGAAGGCTCCTCCTATTTCTTCAAGGGGAAGAGAGGTGCTCTGCACCGAGATGCAGTCGGACTCTCCGAGCACGGAGAGCAAAAACACTGAGGACAGGGTGAACGGGCAGCACCACCCGGACCACGCAGAGAACGGCTACGAGGTTTGCTCCTGCACCTCGGACACGGCCTCTCCTCTGGGTGCCCGCCCCTCCCTCTCTCCCCTCTGGCTGCTGCTGCCGCCTCTCTGGACGCTCTCGCTGGCCCTCAGCTCTGAACCGCTATGATGCCAAAGCAGGGGAGAAAGGGCGTGATCTGAATCAGGAAGTACCACAGCCAATCCACTGGGAGCGCCAGATAGTCAACAAGAGACTCATCGGTGGAGGGCCAGAGGCCGCTCGGTCAGAACAACAACTGGAAGATTTTGTTCTTATACGTATAAATATCACCTGGTATCTTTGCTATCTTTTTGCTGTTATTTATTTCCCATGCTATTTGATGGACAGCGTTATCTGAAGCGCTTTGCAGTATGGTGAGTGCATAGTATTACAGTATGAGTGTCCCTATGGGTGAGTGCATAGTATTACAGTATGAGTGTCCCCATGGCATCAAACCTCTTACAGTGACAATGTTAGTACCATGCTTGACTCATTGAGTTACACACAGGAACACAAGATCCATTTCCTTTTGAAAGGTCAAAATGCCTCATCTCTCTGTGAAGAAATAGGACTGATCTGATCAGAGATATGTTGACATGAAATGGAAGGTTGTTCCAACAGCATAAACAGTGATACTTTTCTTCATGTACAAGTTTACAGCAACAATGTCTGGCTGCCATTCAGTAGACAGGTGAGTGGCGTCCTGCAATGTATCCTGTCATGGATGACACTCAGTGATGGAGACAGATAGACACGTTGTATTCTCTGTTGCAGACACACAAACTGGTGAATGACATCCAGGGACATGGACATGTAGGCAGGTGAGTGGTATCCTGGGACATAGACAGGTAGGCAGGTGAGTGGTATCCTGGGACATAGACAGGTAGGCAGGTGAGTGGTATCCAGGGACATAGACAGGTAGGCAGGTGAGTGGTATCCAGGGACATAGACAGGTAGGCAGGTGAGTGGTATCCTGGGACATAGACAGGTAGGCAGGTGAGTGGTATCCAGGGACATAGACAGGTAGGCAGGTGAGTGGTATCCTGGGACATAGACAGGTAGGCAGGTGAGTGGCATCCTGGGATGCCCGCACACGCACCGCTGCCTATTGGTAATTGGGGAAGTGCAATTACAGCAAGTGCTTTAATAAGATTCACAGAATCCACATTTAAATAAACACACGTATGTATCCATGTTTAGTATACGTGCTGAACTAACATGCTTCTGTCATGTGACGGACAGTTTTCTCATGTAAGCCTCACCATACGAGGGCTATGAGGTGGACAGATGAACAGATGATGGATCACACCTGAGCTCTCTGAGGAACGTATTGCTCCTGTATCTGCGCGGCTTCATCCTGTTCACCTCTGCTACAGACGCATTCCCTGCCCTTAGCACAGGCAGTAATGGATCATATTGATTTGGTTGTATTTTTGTAATAAACACAGATGGATTTTGATGATTGTGGGTTTCAGAGGTTTGGGCGTGTTGTTTATTTCACATTGCTTTGGTCGGATGGTAGAGCTGGTGGAGCCCTTCCCTCACCACTAGACTAGATGAACAGATGATGATGGACGGATGAGGGACTGCAGGAGAAGACCAGCTCATCAGACGTCTTATAGACCTCAAAACATGGCAACTGGCTTTATTCTTGCTGTTAAGATACAGTATTAAGTACAGTATTTACCTACAGTATAAATATAGACTCAGATATATTTCATTTGACAGGTTCTATGACTATTGAAAAACCAACTGAACTGTGTACATTTCAAGCTGTTTTCTAATGTAAGATATTTTTGTAGAAAAATAAAGAAGCAGAATCTCTTTAACGGCCGTGAATTTGTCTGGATGAGAGAGGCTGACGAGGAGGCAGTGAGTGTGAGTGAGTGATGAGGAGACAGTGAGTGTGAGTGATAACAACCTCATTCAGATAACATGCACAATGTGTGTGTGCACGCTCATGCATGTGCATGTCTGTATGTGTTTGTGTGTGCGCTTGTGCACGAGCGAGTGTGTTTGTTTATTGTACCCAAAGGGTGTGGATGATCCCTACTAATATACAGACGCCAAACTTTCTTTCTGTTTTCAGGTAAACTGAAGTTTAAAAAGTGATTTTTGCTAAGAGCAGCAATTTTTCTTCTTTCTTCCCTCCTCAACTTACGCCACATGCCAAACTTTTTGAACGTACCAAGAAATATTGTGTAAAGAATGTTTTAAATTGAATATGCAATGAATTGATTGACTAACATGATATATTTTTTTCCAGTGCATGCAGGTCTAAATCTATGTAAAAGAGTGAAAACATTATCATGTCCTTATTTGGTGGCCCTACACTGCCCCCCTCTGGTGTCTAAATATGACATGAAATGTGAGACACGTCACTTATAACATCAGGAACGTGCTCACGTATGTGACAGCAGCTGGTATTTCGACCCACATCTAAGCGGAGGTCATTTTTCAGTATTTTTTTTACAGATTATGAAAGTGCAGATTGTAAACTTTCAAATGATGTGTCACACATTGTAATCTGAAAGGAAATGAAGGAGTTATGCTTATTTGAATGTCCACGCTCCTAAAAGCCACATTCAGAGATAACGGCCCTCAAAGTTGGAGAAGCTTTTCACACCTAGGCAGCCAGGTAAGGGGGGACTGGACAACAAGGACTTTTATTTACTGGTGGAATGGATAGTTCAAAACCTAAACTTGTGTATTAATGGAAAAAACTCAATTAAAAAGAAAAATAAATTCTCATTTTCTGGGAATGAGAATTGGCCTACATGTGGTCCCTTCCTCTGGGGTGTGTCACTCTACCTCTCTCTCTCTCTCTCTCTCTCTCTCTCTCTCTCTTCCTCTCTCTCTCTCTCTACCTCTCTCTCTCTTCCTCTCTCTCTCTACCTCTCTCTCTCTTCCTCTCTCTCTCTCTCTCTCTCTCTATCTCTGTCTCTCAACTGAGATTTGTTTTAACCCTTTCTCTCCTCCCTAGTAGGCTACTGGTTCAGTGCTTGCTAGATACATGTGTGATATATCATTGCTCTAAGGATGATAAAAAAGGTGTATTAAACTATTCACTGTCTAACCATTCCTGAACATGTAAACAAAAATATTGCTTTGTGCCTATTTATCCCGGGCAACGCCGGGTACATTGTTAGTATAGACGGTTTTAACTTGACAACAAAACATTCTAAATTGAACCCCAGCTCACTTCCTGTTGCAGTGTTTGCTAGTAGAGTAGGGCAGGACTAACAGGACCAGAATCAGAATCAGCTTCATTGGATAAGAATGTAGAAATACAAGGAATTTGACTCCGGTATACGTTGTTGCTCTCAATGTAGGCCTACAGGGGGGAAAAGGTATTGTTGCTCTCAATGTAGGCCTACAGGGGGGAAAAGGTATTGTTGCTCTCAATGTAGGCCTACAGGGGGGAAAAGGTATTGTTGCTCTCAATGTAGGCCTACAGGGGGGGAAAGGTATTGTTGCTCTCAATGTAGGCCTACAGGGGGGGAAAGGTATTGTTGCTCTCAATGTAGGCCTACAGGGGGGAAAGGTATTGTTGCTCTCAATGTAGGCCTACAGGGGGGAAAAAGTATTGCAAACAAGCTAAAACAAACAAGGACATTGATCAAAGACTGACTGACGTGAAAACCGTCTCTATCTATAACTATAACGGCCCCCCGTGTTGTTCACAAGTGTAAAATAATCCCTCATAAATACATCCTTTATTTGAAAGTGATAAACCAATGCTTAAAGAAAATGTAGTTCATATTTACTCTTTAATCAGAATCCTTTAATTGGTAGATATATTTGCACATACAAGGAATTTAGCTGAGTGGTTGTTTTGTTAAAAGAAAGAAAGAAAACAATTTAACAGATTAAAAACAGTACATACAACAGTAGATAAAACAATGTATCGAAAGTAAACAAACAAATAAGAAACAGTGGAATAAAATCCAGTCTCATAAAAATCTGGTCATGGAAATGTGAAAATATGGAAAAGTTTACTGTTGTATTTTCAACAGTGATATGAAACCCTATACGCACACACACACACAAAGCCAGACCCGGGTGATCATGTTCACAAGTTCACCATTTTAAAGTTTGATTAAGGGACCCCTTTAGATTGTCATGATAGATTTCCCCCAAACATCAGGGCGCCTCATGATGGTTCTGCCTGGCCCGGGAGGTCTAATGGTGCATGTCCACTTGTCTAGGTTTTTGCACACGTCCCATTCATTGTGTATTGAGACAGCTGTGCAATGCATTGTGGGCCAGGCGAGGAGTTCCAGGAGCCAGGAGCGGGCACTGCCCACCTGCTCATTTACATAACGTATCGAGTCAGATACTTGATGTAAATCAGGTCCGTGCCCCGCCCCTCCCCCGCCTCCTGATCTCATGTCTCATCTTTTAAACCCAAAACAAAGGCACAGGGAGACACAGCATGATGACCTATAGGCATCCCATGTGATCACAAACACATTTCACTGATTGGTTTTCATATAGGAAGAGAAAATTTCAAATTTGCCGCCATGATTTTTCCACGCTTCAAACCGTGGAGGACAGCCCACAATGGAGAACGTGTTGCTCATCCAATCACGTGCAGCAAGCAACAAACATGGAGCCCTTAGTCTGATATTCAGACTGAATAGAGCACCGCAGGAACCCAGAAGTATACTTCAGGGTTCGTAAGAGGAAAAGTGAATGAGGTTTTAGAATGAGGATTTCACTTAAATGCATAAAATAAGATATGTGGTTAACAGAAGTTTATGGGAATGGGAATTTGGGTTCAGCAGGATAATCTTCACAAACGTGTTTGTAGTTTCTTTCTCATGGTTTTTGTTCGGTTTGTTTTGTAACCTTGTTTTAAGAAACCCAGCAACATGGTTTTAAACAGCTAAAAATACCATAATATGGGACCTTTAATCATTTTGACATTTTGTTCAGTTGTGGCTTGAAAGCGATGATATTGATTAGTGTGAAGTTTACAACTACCACATTTTGTAGCCAAAGCAGAGATAGCCTGTGTATGTTTCTGTTGCGCATGACTAGCTATAGTGCATGACTGACAACAGTGTTAGCCAATCAGTGCCCTCGACGATGCCAGACCAAAGAACAGCCAACTTCACAACTGTGGAGTGGGCGGGACTTTGAAGGTCTGGAGCCATGCTATCGAGACCCTCCCACAAGCGTACAATTTAGTGGGAGCGGGGCGGTCTGGTGTTAAAAAGCCCAGACAAGAGGACATGCACCATAACACAAACCACATCATTTACTTATGAAGATAGAAACATAAAATGAGATGATCTAAATTGTCTTTTATTTTCAAACGCTTGTCTGTCATGAATGTGCTTCTTCCTGAATAAGTGCACAGCACGTCTTCTATCATTTAAAATGAGAGGTTACGACTTTAACAAAGAAAAAGACCCCAACAACAATCTGGGTTTCTCATTTGGCCCCCCCAGGAAAAATATTTACCCTCCCCTGCTATAAGCATTGCCATATCTACTATATCTACTAAATACTTTAAGTGGTTCAGAGTTTTAAAGCTGCACTGGGCTTTTTATTTAAGGATTTCACATGCAAATTAGTTTTATTTTAAATTTGTTTGTTTATTTGTTTATTTAAGCTATTTTATTGATTCTATTTAAATCAGAAAGCTGCAACAGAAAATAGCATCATCCCATGTCCACAGTGTGTACTGTAGGGTTTAAGGGTGAGCTGAGATCCATTTTTAAAGTGAAATTTACAAAGTGAAGAGCAGGAAGCCGCTGAAGGTCGAGTGGCAGCCGGAATTGTCAAAGATTGTGTACAGTGAGAGGAGTGTCATGTAGACCCTGTCTCCAGCCTGCAGCTCCAGAACCAGAGCGTTGGAGTCGGCGCGGTCGGATTTGAGTTTCCTGTTGAGGCCCGCTCCGGTCGTCATCTGGATCTCACTGTTCTTGTAGAGACGCACTGCCGTAATGATGGTGCTATCAGCAGAGGCAGTGGCGGTGAAGCTGAAGTAGTAGGCTCCTCTCACTGGTGCTGTGAAGATACCTGCAGCAGAAAGACTCCAAAATGAAAGTCTCCATGAACTGAATTCCCATTCCTGTTCCTTCCAGGAGAACAGTGTGTCTTCAAAACAATATTCCACTTAGTTTCAACATAGGGCTTATTATGAAAAGCAGAATATATTCTGCTCACCAACATCAGATGCAGCTGGACCAGTTTCAACCTTCACATTTTTACTTGCCATGCATTTCAAATAAAACTGACATTTAACACAAGGTTAGGTGTGTGTGTGTGTGTGTGTGCACAGTGGTGTTGTCTATGTGATACACAGGTGTATGCAGTATAGCCACTATAAAGCTCCAGAATGTGAGTATACATTCAGGTGGTGTCTCATTATAGACGCAGTGTCAGGGTGGAGGAAATCCTCCAGTTTTCCCCACGCCACACACACACACACACACACACACACACACACGTTACCAGAAGTAACCTGAGCGACTGTATCTATAGGACGCATCAGCGTGACATCACGACAATAAAAAAGCACTTCTGCATGCCACTGCAGCAGTTAAATAGTATGAAATAAAGATGTAAAGCTGTGCTAAACAAACATTCATATCTCAAAAACTATACATCACATTTCTCATATTTTGACTATGTGAGTGTTAGTAGAGTAGCTCAAGGGTCTGCTGTATAATATATCTATGTTAGTGAAGTTAACATCAGGGGCGGTTTTAGCATCAGAGCTTTGGGTGGGCTCAGCCCACCCAAAGGTCATGGACCACTGAACCCCTAGGGGGCTCCGGGGGCATGCCCCCCCAGAAGAAAATTTTGTACAGTTTCAAGTAAAAATGGATCAAACTGGCGCACTTTGAGATCAAAATGAAGAGACTAGATCTATGAAGAACTACACACATCAATATCTTCTTTACCGTTCTGTGGTTTTACAGCGATGAAAAAATAATTGTTTCCCTATAGGCCTATATACTATATATATTCTGCATACAGGTTACTATATGGTAGAATTATGCTTGCATAAATAATACCAAAATCACTTCAGGGGAGTTTCAAGTAAAGTAACATTTTGCTTTGTAGGCAAAACAAAAGTAAAATTAAATCAAAAGGGAACTTCCTAACTTATTGGCTGGAATAATATTCCGACAAGATAATAATATACTGTAAGCACTAAAGCAGGAGTTTGCAGTCAACTAGTTGAAATTAATATGTGGCAGTATTTGTGGGGGTCAAAATCTATGTAGGGTGTACCACCACAAATAGATTAGTGTATGGGAAAAACTGACTATTAAATTGTGTGACTAGAAAGACACCAATAAATCTGAGAAAATGTACTTTAATTTTGAACAACAGCACTACAACGGTGGCATTACAAATGGTATTATGAAATTATTGTGGGAAAAAACAAGAATGCCACTTTTTTTCATGAACTTTAAGCAGAAAATTAAAAAATAGTTTTAAAGCAAAAATAAATAATAAATAAAGATAATTTTAACAGAAACTGCTACTAATGACCACCATGGATTTGGAGAGGGGGGGGGGGGATTTATTTATTATTATTTATTTTTTTGGGTGGGCTGAGACTATTTTTGGGTGGGCTAAAAATGTACCATGTAACTACATGAACTACAGTTAAATAGACTCACTCCACTTTACAGGTCCGGTACCATGTAACTACATATGAACTACAGTTGAATAGACTCACTCCACTTTACAGGTCCGTTACCATGTAACTACATGAACTACAGTTGAACAGACTCACTCCATTTGACAAGGCCTGTTACAATGTAAGTACATATGAACTACAGTTGAACAGACTCACTCCATTTTACAGGTCTGTTACAATGTAACTACATATGAACTTCATTTATAACTATTGGTAATTACTGTGTAATTACATTTGGTGTTCATATGTAACTAGGGTACCTGTAAAATAAAGGGTTACCCAGTTTTGGAAAATGAAGTGAATTTAGTCAAAAGTGCAGCCTGCTAGAGATACACACTGATAAACCTGTGTGTGTGTGTGTGTGTGTGCATGCGCATGCGTGCGTGCATGCGTGTTTGTGTGTGTGTGTGTGTGTGCGCGTGCATGTGTGTGTGTGTGTGTGTGTGCGCGCGTGCATGTGTGTGTGTGTTGCATCACTACCTGTATTGGAGTTGTAAGCCCCTCCAGTGTTGGTGAAGACTTTACTGTAGATCACCCTTCTCTCGTCCCTGAAGGGTCCCCTTGTCCCATCACCACCTAGAGAGGAGGAGAACGCCACCTTCCTGATGCCTGTGTGTGTGTGTGTGTGTGTGTGTGTGTGTGTGTGTGTGGGGGGGGGGGGGGGGGGGGCAGCAGGAAAGCACACAGTTAGAAATTAAACCGTCGTCTTTGCCGGTTACGATGTCAACTACAAGGCAGGTCCCTGATTGGCTAGTGCACTTTGTAAATTCTGAAAGCCTGGGGCAGAGGTCAGACGGTCTCGTAGAATGAAACACAATGTGAGGTCACATGACCTGATGGTTTACACAGGTGTTCCCAACCTGTTTTGCACCAGAGACCAGTTTATTACTGACTAATTTCTGCGGCCTGGAGGGAAGGGGGGGGGGGGGGGGGGGGGGGGGTTGCAGGTTACGTTCAAACGTTGGATATTAGACACACAGTATTTTCCTTGTATGAACTGAAAACCTTACTGCCTATAAAAACATTGTAAGTCAGCTGGTCTGTCTTCAACAAGACAAGACTGTCCCATCATCGACATGGAGGATGATGGGACAGTGATGGGAGAGATATGAGGATGATCATGTTGGAAATAGAAGCAATGTTTTCAGTGCTTTTGTGTTATCTCATGATATTTAGCCTTGACTTTGATACAGAATGCTGACATGTTGTCAAACAGACTTTTCATCGTTTGCAAGTGTTGATGCCAAGTTGAAAGCTTTTTCTTTCTTTCTTTCTTGTGTACAGTCTCCGCCCATCCATGCTGTCATCCTCGTTAGGTCAGGTCTCCTTATCTCACCTATTCTGAACAAACTCTCAAGAGACGTTTCTCAACCTCGCTGCAACTCACACATGTATTTTGATCAGTGGCCCATCACCTTTTGATTACCTCACGTGTGTGTGTGTCTGTGTGTGTGTGTGTGTGTGTGTGTGTGTGTGCAGGTTGGCAGATCCGCACGCACGCACGCACGCACGCACGCACACACACACACACACACACACACACACACACACAGACGCACGCACACACACACACACACACACACACACACACACACACACGTTTAGCCAGCTTCTCTTACCTGCCAGAGTTCCGTCCAGCCTGGTGTTGACCCGGCTCAGGTCAGTCCTCAGCTGGCCCAGCTCTGCTCCACTGACACTGTTCACCTGAGACATTAATACAACTACTGTAAAGCAGTGGTTCTCAAACTTTCTCATGTCAAGGACCCCTAAACTGACACACATTAGACCACAGACCCCCATTAGATTTTGTCCCAGGGTCCCCCATCTGATAATGATGAGATTTTTGCTTCACAAATGTGGACCACCTTTATGATGTTTGGAGCGTAAATGCATTTTTTTTACGCTATTGTTAGAAAACGTTTCAAAAGTCATAAAAGTAGTGTTTGTGAAGATTGTCCTGCTAAACACAAATTACCACTCCGATAAACTTTTGTTAACCATATACCTTATTTCATGCATTTAACCAAAATACTGATTCAAAAATCCCATAGCCTTTTCCAATACCCCAATAGCCAACATGACTATACCCTGGCTTAAACTGGGCTAGCCTGTTTCATATCCTCTGTGTATTCTGGGCTAGTCCAGTTTATACCCGGGCTGGGTATTTATATTTGTCAACTTTCAATTTTACTACATTTCCCATATAAAATGTAAACTTTTACTCCATTACATTTCCCCTAAACATCTTAGTTAGAAAGTAAAATCAGGAGAAGTTGGTAGGAAGGAAGCAGGTTTGGCGAATCAACGCTGCTAGCTTGCAAGTTACAGTCCACACTCCATTCCAGTTGGTGGCCGTAATGCACCAATTTGTTTTGCCAAGCAATATAAAACTCAAGAAGATTTCCACTCAAGCCCAGGCATTTCTTTTGCTTGCTTTTTTGTTAACAACAGTTACTTGTAATTTACTTTTAATACTTAAAGGAACACTCTGCAATTTCAACAATTTCAACAAGCTTTGTATTGGGAGTTGATTTGAGTTAAGTTGTGGACCAGTGATGTCATTCATGCACAAATTACATCACTGGTCCACAACTTAACTCAAATTAACTCTCAATAACGGTCAAACTAAATGAATACTTGCAAAGCTGTTTACAGTTTTTATATTTACTAATGATTTTGTAATGATAAAAAAAATGGTTGAAAATCGGTGGTGTTCTTTTAAGTTCATTCAATATCAGAAAATAATTTGTGATACTTAGTCGAGCTGAACCCAAAAATTACTTTTCTTTTCTTTTAGTTCAAATACCTGGGTATGCAGTGCACCTATTTAATAATGTATGCAAAAAAAATCACAAAAATCTAATTTCTTTAGTTTTTCACACTTTTTAAAAAGTTCATTTTTCAAGATTTCATTGATAACAGTAATCTACAGTTTGCTGACGTCACCTAGTACTATCAAATGTCTAAACCATTTCAACCAATCATATCACGACATGGCAGCTGTCAATCAAATCTTCATTTCAGGATAATTTTCTCTTCCAAAAGAAAGAGAAAAATTGCGCCTAGTGCCTGTCAGCTGAATTCCTATCCCATAAACTAACTACTAACTTGGCCAATTGTATGAAACATGAACAAAAAACAAAAACGGTAATGTCTAAGAATGCAAAGAAATGTAACTGGCTTGTGAAAACGCGCATTCCAGGAATATCGTATTTACAGCAGTGATAAAGGCACACACTCCCCCCACCTCCCCCCTCTCCTCCCTCCCTCCCTCCACCCTAGACCCTACCTCTACTCTACCTCCCCTGTACCCTTCCACCTCTCCTTCTCTGTTCTCTCCTCCTCTCTGTCCTCTCCCCTCTCTCACATTCCCACTGCTCTCCTTCCCCTGCGCCCTCCCACCTCTCCACATTTCCTATTTTCTCCCCACCTCCCCCCTCTCCTCCCTCCTCCCTCTCCCTCCCTCCTCCACTCTCCTGCTTTCTTCAAATGTTCAAATGTTATCTTTATTCTGTATATTCTTGTTACTGTGTGTTAGCTAGAATCAGCTAGACATACTTTCTGTGAAGCCCTCTGAGACATGCTTGTGAATTAGGGCTATATAAATAAACTTGACTTGACTTGACTTCACTTGAGAGCCTGCTGGTTGTCAGGGGTTGCACCTGGGAGATTCCAGGCCGACGGGCTGCACTCTCCACTCGGCAACACGAAGGCAGCTGGCTGCCTGCCGCGGCTCGCTGAGCTCCACTGAGGCACTAACCTCGCGTCAGCAGGCTCTTCCCCAGGAGAGCGCCACAACACGCTGAATCCCACTCGATTTGGAGGCGGAACACACCAGGATTGGCCAAAGCACAATCCAGTCCCCAGAATTGTCAAATAAAATCATCGACATATTACTATGACCCGCCTCTCAACCTGTGATCTCAGACAAGTTATGTTTTCAGTCTGAAATGGACTGTGACGCACGTGACGAACGGGTTCAGTTCAACTTTAAGTACAGTAAATATAAGATACTTTAAGACTTTTACTCAAGTAATATTCTTAATACGTGAACTTGGACTTTTACCAAAGTTGTTTTCTGGTAAGATTTCTCTACTTTTGCTCAAGTATGGCTTCCGAGTACTTTATACACCACTGACCCCTAATTTATTGACTGTTACAACTGTGCCGCAGCATGTTACAATTGTTCCACATCAGCAAAACTGTTTTAACAAGCTGCAACGCTTACATTCTATATAATTAGATGGTGTCTGTTTACTAAATGATTTAACTTTAAAGGGATAGTTCAGATTTTTGACGTGGGGTTGTATGAGATATCTCAATAGTCAGTGGCCTACCTACAGTAGAATGCATCCAGCACGCTCCCAGTTAGGAGCAGCGGAGCATGGTGGCCATGTTGGAAATAAATGCTCACTTTTACATGTTATTCCTTGGACCTTGTCAATTATCTTCTCTGTATCCATGAATAAATATAAATCAATCAATCTGACAGGGAAACAGAGCTCTCTGCTTCTGTGAAAACAAAAATGTAATAAGAGATCTGCTCGGTGAAACGATAAAGCATCAGTCAGACCTTGCTCTGCAGTGCCCCCACTTTGCTCTGCAGCGCCCCCTGGTTGATTTGCAGTGTCCCCTGGTTGCTCTGCAGCACCTCCAGTTTGCTCTGCACCACTTTCAGTTTCCTCTGCAGGTTCGTTGTCTCCTGGCTGTTGTTGAAGATCAGAGGAATCTGAGAGAGAGAAAGAGAGAGAGAGAGAGAGAGAGAGAGAGAGAGATGTCTGCTCACGCTTGCTGAAATTATTGCATGTCAAGAGCAAAATTACTTTTTTGCATGTGCAACATTGAGTTGGACACGACTGTTTTGAAATACATGTAACGTCCTCTGTAACCCGGGGTGTAAACCAGCCTGGGGTGCTTAATCTGGCCTGCTACACCTGTATTATAGAGATTTACAGTATGGCGACTGAAATTGCGCTAACAGAACTAAAGTGAAATCTAAACTAAACTTCACCGAACTTTACTGATCTAAATTAAACAAAACAAAACAAAGTGAAACTGAACTAAATTGAAACTGCCTGGCCAATAAGATATCTGCTCAGTGAAGCGGTAAAGTGTCAGTCGGACCTTGCTCCGCAGTGCCCCCACTTTGCTCTGCAGCGCCCCCTGGTTGCTCTGCAGTGTCCCCTGGTTGCTCTGCAGCGCCCCCACTTTGCTCTGCAGCATCCCCTGGTTGCTCTGCAGCGCCCCCTGGTTGCTCTGCAGTGCCTCCAGTTTGCTCTGCAGCACTTTCAGTTTGCTCTGCAGGCTCGTTGTCTCCTGGCTGTTGTTGAAGATCAGAGGAATCTGAGAGAGAGAGAGAGAGAGAGAGAGAGATGTCTACTCACACTTGCTGAAATTATTGCATGTCGAGAGCAACATTACTTTTTTGCATGTGCAACATTGAGTTGCCCACACAACTGTTTTGAAATACACGTAACATCCTCTGTAACCCGGGGTATAAACCAGCCTGGGGTGCTTAATCTGGCCTGCTACACTTGTATTATAGAGATATACAGCAGGGCTTAAAATTCTGGCGGGATTGCGAGATTTGCGTATCTTTTTGGAAATTCCCGCATATTTTCAATTTATAAAGGGGGAGTAATCCTGCAATGGTTTACGCGGACCGATCTATGTGTTTGTGCAGAACGTTGTTTAATGCATTCAAACGACTGGCCGGACAAGTAACACGGCAGACCAAATTTGGCAAGTTGACAGCAAACACCATCCATGGCAAACACAACACGCTCGCTCAGTCCTCTCCCTGGTCCTCTCTCAACAATGCTAAAAGCCTCTACTGATTTGCAACGCATCTCTCGCAAGGCTTTCCCTGAGAAAAGGAAAAGCCTGAGCTGGCGTTACGTTAAACCAAACCTGTCGAGGAAGCAGCAGATTTGTTTAGCATTAATGTTAGCTGTGGCTGAGACTAGCTGTGGCTAGTCTCAGCCACGTTAAGTTAGCTGGCATTATCGGTCCAGGCAGCGCAGTAGCGGTCTTCACACAATCGGTGTAAGCACTCCCCAAACGGCTTGTTGTTGTGGCAAACATCTACGCATTGAAAGCACTTCATACTCCCAGACCTGGCGTGATCCATATAAAAACCTCTCATGCTTTACCCGAAATAAAACGTCCAGTCTACCCGCTAACGGCTAACATGGAGCTAACGTTCTATTGAAGTGAATTTCGTGGGTAGATAATTAGCTTTGGGCTGAATTGACTTGAGTTTAGATTAACTATAGGTGCTGGACCATGATCTGTTTGGAGATCAATAATAAGGAAAACAAATGCGCACATTTACATAAAAAAAACATCAGTCAACATCATAACATACAACATAATGTATACTATTTTATTTAATCTGGTGGAAGCAGACAACCCATTTCATTGCAATTAACCATAATAGAATAAGCAGGGATGCAAACTAGTCACCTACAGTGAGTCACCTTTTTCATCCCAAAATAGGACACTTAAGTGAAGGCTTTCCCAGAGAAAAGGAAAAGCCTGAGCTGGCGTTACGTTAAACCAAACCTGTCGAGGAAGCAGCAGATTTGTTTAGCATTAATGTTAGCTGTGGCTGAGACTAGCTGTGGCTAGTCTCAGCCATGTTAAGTTAGCTGGCATTATCGGTCCAGGCAGCGCAGTAGCGGTCTTCACACAATCCGTGTAAGCACTCCCCAAACGGCTTGTTGTTGTGGCAAACATCTACGCATTGAAAGCACTTCATACTCCCAGACCTGGCGTGATCCATATAAAAACCTCTCATGCTTTACCCGAAATAAAACGTCCAGTCTACCCGCTAACGGCTAACATGGAGCTAACGTTCTATTGAAGTGAATTTCGTGGCTAGATAATTAGCTTTGGGCTGAATTGACTTGAGTTTAGATTAACTATAGGTGCTGGACCATGATCTGTTTGGAGATCAATAATAAGGAAAACAAATGCGCACATTTACATTAAAAAAACATCAGTCAACATCATAACATACAACATAATGTATACTATTTTATTTAATCTGGTGGAAGCAGACAACCCATTTCATTGCAATTAACAATAATAGAATAAGCAGGGATGCAAACTAGTCACCTACAGTGAGTCACCTTTTTCATCCCAAAATAGGACACTTAAGTGAATGATTTTGTGTCTGCCCTGGTATCTCACCTTTTTAACTATCCATGACTTTGCATCCCTGAATAAGAGTCTAATTACTATGGGCTCTATCTTCCCCTAATAGCATTTGGGCACCTGTTTGCGCATGCCTTAAGGCACGGAAGATAGCATTCCGCCTTGCGCCGTCCGCCAGGTGTTCTGCCGAGTTTGCTCGCCCGCCGAGCAGCAAAAAAAAGCATCCCCACCTCACGGGAGCATACTTGTAATGATTTATACAGAAATGTAACTGTTTAAAAGTGATATAATTGTCTGGTAGATGTGACCTCCGTGATTTCTAAGTTAATTGCGCGCTGCTGACGATAGGGTAATTCAATCTATCCCACATTTTAGCGCTGAAAGGCCTGCTTTGGCTTGTGGCAGCCAATGCCCAGTACAATTATCACAGGCATGTGCTTGTGTCCGCCCCCAATTTGCATTGTGCACGGTGTTGAACGAGCGCAAACGCTAAATTAGCGCTTTTGGGAAGATAGAGCCCCTTGTCTTTTGTCATTGTGTTTTATGGAGACTAAGCAGCCATAGGCTTTTGGTTGTATTAAAGCCTTTATTTTTTGTATTGAGTGATACGCTTGACTAAAACACTCATGTCATTATAATACCCCAGGTGTGCATAAACTACAGGTTAAGTAAAGACAAAAATTTGAAATTATTATTGGTTATCGTCTCCGTTATCGGACAGGAGAAACAGATATTTACCGATTGTCATGGCCCCTGCCTCCTAGTCTCTCTCTTTCTTTCTGTGTGTGTGTGTGTGTGTGTGTGTGTGTGTGTGTGTGTGTGTGATTGCAGGATTGGAGTCTGGTGTGCTGGAGGCTGGAGATGGCATCACAGCTGCACACAATCAACAATCAACTCTGCCAATATAAGCTCCAGTTCCACACTCAGTCCTCACCGGATTATAGACTTGCTACCAGTTAGTCTCCCCAGTCTAGAAACTCTTATTGAAGATTCAAGAAATCCTGTTCAGTTCTGCCTTCCTGTTCTAAACCTGTTTCTGTGTCTCTGCTTCAGATCAACAACGACTCCAGGCTGCTTCTCTGCCAGCCAGCCTACCTGCCAGCTCCATCTGCCTTCTGCCACATGCCACTCCAGAACTTTCATTAAATACCCTGTTACCTTGCAATTACCTCAGCCTCTGCTTATGCATTTGTCAGCTCACCCTGGGTTAACACAGATTATCGTATGGGCTGAAAAAATCCCCACTATATGAAAAACATATAGATATGAAAATTCCCCCCCAGTTTGCAAAGTGAATTTTAAGCCATGTACAGTATGGCCACTGAAATTGCGCTAACAGAACTTAAGTGAAATCCACTAAAGTAAACTTCACTGAACTTTACTGATCTGAATGAAACAAAACAAAAAACGTGAAACTGAACTAAATTGAAACTGCCTGGCCAATAAGAGATCAGTGAAATGGTAAAACATCAGTTGGACCTTGCTCTGCAGTGCCCCCACGTTGCTCTGGAGTGCCCCCACTTTGCTCTGCAGCACCCCCTGGTTGCTCTGCAGCGCCCCCACGTTGCCCTGCAGTGTCCCCTGGTTGCTCTGCAGCGCCTCCAGTTTGCTCTGCAGCACTTTCAGTTTGCTCTGCAGGCTCGTTGTCTCCTGGCTGTTGTTGAAGATCAGAGGAATCTGAGAGAGAGGGAGAGAGAGAGAGATGTCTATTCACGCTTGCTGAAATTATTGCATATCAAGAGCAAAATTACTTTTTTCCATGTGCAACATTGAGTTGGACACGACTGTTTTGAAATAAATGTAACGTCCTCTGTAACCCGGGGTGTAAACCAGCCTCGGGTGCTTAATCTGGCCTGCTACACCTGTATTGTAGAGATTTACAGTATGGCGACTGAAATTGCGCTAACAGAACTAAAGTGAAATCTAAACTAAACTTCACCGAACTTTACTGATCTAAATTAAACAAAACAAAACAAAGTGAAACTGAACTAAATTGAAACTGCCTGGCCAATAAGATATCTGCTCAGTGAAGCGGTAAAGTGTCAGTCGGACCTTGCTCCGCAGTGCCCCCACTTTGCTCTGCAGCGCCCCCTGGTTGCTCTGCAGTGTCCCCTGGTTGCTCTGCAGCACCCCCACTTTGCTCTGCAGCATCCCCTGGTTGCTCTGCAGCGCCCCCTGGTTGCTCTGCAGTGCCTCCAGTTTGCTCTGCAGCACTTTCAGTTTGCTCTGCAGGCTCGTTGTCTCCTGGCTGTTGTTGAAGATCAGAGGAATCTGAGAGAGAGAGAGAGAGAGAGAGATGTCTACTCACACTTGCTGAAATTATTGCATGTCGAGAGCAACATTACTTTTTTGCATGTGCAACATTGAGTTGCCCACACAACTGTTTTGAAATACACGTAACATCCTCTGTAACCCGGGGTATAAACCAGCCTGGGGTGCTTAATCTGGCCTGCTACACTTGTATTATAGAGATATACAGCAGGGCTTAAAATTCTGGCGGGATTGCGAGATTTGCGTATCTTTTTGGAAATTCCCGCATATTTTCAATTTATAAAGGGGGAGTAATCCTGCAATGGTTTACGCGGACCGATCTATGTGTTTGTGCAGAACGTTGTTTAATGCATTCAAACGACTGGCCGGACAAGTAACACGGCAGACCAAATTTGGCAAGTTGACAGCAAACACCATCCATGGCAAACACAACACGCTCGCTCAGTCCTCTCCCTGGTCCTCTCTCAACAATGCTAAAAGCCTCTACTGATTTGCAACGCATCTCTCGCAAGGCTTTCCCTGAGAAAAGGAAAAGCCTGAGCTGGCGTTACGTTAAACCAAACCTGTCGAGGAAGCAGCAGATTTGTTTAGCATTAATGTTAGCTGTGGCTGAGACTAGCTGTGGCTAGTCTCAGCCACGTTAAGTTAGCTGGCATTATCGGTCCAGGCAGCGCAGTAGCGGTCTTCACACAATCGGTGTAAGCACTCCCCAAACGGCTTGTTGTTGTGGCAAACATCTACGCATTGAAAGCACTTCATACTCCCAGACCTGGCGTGATCCATATAAAAACCTCTCATGCTTTACCCGAAATAAAACGTCCAGTCTACCCGCTAACGGCTAACATGGAGCTAACGTTCTATTGAAGTGAATTTCGTGGGTAGATAATTAGCTTTGGGCTGAATTGACTTGAGTTTAGATTAACTATAGGTGCTGGACCATGATCTGTTTGGAGATCAATAATAAGGAAAACAAATGCGCACATTTACATAAAAAAAACATCAGTCAACATCATAACATACAACATAATGTATACTATTTTATTTAATCTGGTGGAAGCAGACAACCCATTTCATTGCAATTAACCATAATAGAATAAGCAGGGATGCAAACTAGTCACCTACAGTGAGTCACCTTTTTCATCCCAAAATAGGACACTTAAGTGAAGGCTTTCCCAGAGAAAAGGAAAAGCCTGAGCTGGCGTTACGTTAAACCAAACCTGTCGAGGAAGCAGCAGATTTGTTTAGCATTAATGTTAGCTGTGGCTGAGACTAGCTGTGGCTAGTCTCAGCCATGTTAAGTTAGCTGGCATTATCGGTCCAGGCAGCGCAGTAGCGGTCTTCACACAATCCGTGTAAGCACTCCCCAAACGGCTTGTTGTTGTGGCAAACATCTACGCATTGAAAGCACTTCATACTCCCAGACCTGGCGTGATCCATATAAAAACCTCTCATGCTTTACCCGAAATAAAACGTCCAGTCTACCCGCTAACGGCTAACATGGAGCTAACGTTCTATTGAAGTGAATTTCGTGGCTAGATAATTAGCTTTGGGCTGAATTGACTTGAGTTTAGATTAACTATAGGTGCTGGACCATGATCTGTTTGGAGATCAATAATAAGGAAAACAAATGCGCACATTTACATTAAAAAAACATCAGTCAACATCATAACATACAACATAATGTATACTATTTTATTTAATCTGGTGGAAGCAGACAACCCATTTCATTGCAATTAACAATAATAGAATAAGCAGGGATGCAAACTAGTCACCTACAGTGAGTCACCTTTTTCATCCCAAAATAGGACACTTAAGTGAATGATTTTGTGTCTGCCCTGGTATCTCACCTTTTTAACTATCCATGACTTTGCATCCCTGAATAAGAGTCTAATTACTATGGGCTCTATCTTCCCCTAATAGCATTTGGGCACCTGTTTGCGCGTGCCTTAAGGCACGGAAGATAGCATTCCGCCTTGCGCCGTCCGCCAGGTGTTCTGCCGAGTTTGCTCGCCCGCCGAGCAGCAAAAAAAAGCATCCCCACCTCACGGGAGCATACTTGTAATGATTTATACAGAAATGTAACTGTTTAAAAGTGATATAATTGTCTGGTAGATGTGACCTCCGTGATTTCTAAGTTAATTGCGCGCTGCTGACGATAGGGTAATTCAATCTATCCCACATTTTAGCGCTGAAAGGCCTGCTTTGGCTTGTGGCAGCCAATGCCCAGTACAATTATCACAGGCATGTGCTTGTGTCCGCCCCCAATTTGCATTGTGCACGGTGTTGAACGAGCGCAAACGCTAAATTAGCGCTTTTGGGAAGATAGAGCCCCTTGTCTTTTGTCATTGTGTTTTATGGAGACTAAGCAGCCATAGGCTTTTGGTTGTATTAAAGCCTTTATTTTTTGTATTGAGTGATACGCTTGACTAAAACACTCATGTCATTATAATACCCCAGGTGTGCATAAACTACAGGTTAAGTAAAGACAAAAATTTGAAATTATTATTGGTTATCGTCTCCGTTATCGGACAGGAGAAACAGATATTTACCGATTGTCATGGCCCCTGCCTCCTAGTCTCTCTCTTTCTTTCTGTGTGTGTGTGTGTGTGTGTGTGTGTGTGTGTGTGTGTGTGTGTGATTGCAGGATTGGAGTCTGGTGTGCTGGAGGCTGGAGATGGCATCACAGCTGCACACAATCAACAATCAACTCTGCCAATATAAGCTCCAGTTCCACACTCAGTCCTCACCGGATTATAGACTTGCTACCAGTTAGTCTCCCCAGTCTAGAAACTCTTATTGAAGATTCAAGAAATCCTGTTCAGTTCTGCCTTCCTGTTCTAAACCTGTTTCTGTGTCTCTGCTTCAGATCAACAACGACTCCAGGCTGCTTCTCTGCCAGCCAGCCTACCTGCCAGCTCCATCTGCCTTCTGCCACATGCCACTCCAGAACTTTCATTAAATACCCTGTTACCTTGCAATTACCTCAGCCTCTGCTTATGCATTTGTCAGCTCACCCTGGGTTAACACAGATTATCGTATGGGCTGAAAAAATCCCCACTATATGAAAAACATATAGATATGAAAATTCCCCCCCAGTTTGCAAAGTGAATTTTAAGCCATGTACAGTATGGCCACTGAAATTGCGCTAACAGAACTTAAGTGAAATCCACTAAAGTAAACTTCACTGAACTTTACTGATCTGAATGAAACAAAACAAAAAACGTGAAACTGAACTAAATTGAAACTGCCTGGCCAATAAGAGATCAGTGAAATGGTAAAACATCAGTTGGACCTTGCTCTGCAGTGCCCCCACGTTGCTCTGGAGTGCCCCCACTTTGCTCTGCAGCACCCCCTGGTTGCTCTGCAGCGCCCCCACGTTGCCCTGCAGTGTCCCCTGGTTGCTCTGCAGCGCCTCCAGTTTGCTCTGCAGCACTTTCAGTTTGCTCTGCAGGCTCGTTGTCTCCTGGCTGTTGTTGAAGATCAGAGGAATCTGAGAGAGAGAGAGATGTCTATTCACGCTTGCTGAAATTATTGCATATCAAGAGCAAAATTACTTTTTTCCATGTGCAACATTGAGTTGGACACGACTGTTTTGAAATACATGTAACGTCCTCTGTAACCCGGGGTGTAAACCAGCCTGGGGTGCTTAATCTGGCCTGCTACACCTGTATTGTAGAGATTTACAGTATGGCGACTGAAATTGCGCTAACAGAACTAAAGTGAAATCTAAACTAAACTTCACCGAACTTTACTGATCTAAATTAAACAAAACAAAACAAAGTGAAACTGAACTAAATTGAAACTGCCTGGCCAATAAGATATCTGCTCAGTGAAGCGGTAAAGTGTCAGTCGGACCTTGCTCCGCAGTGCCCCCACTTTGCTCTGCAGCGCCCCCTGGTTGCTCTGCAGTGTCCCCTGGTTGCTCTGCAGCGCCCCCACTTTGCTCTGCAGCATCCCCTGGTTGCTCTGCAGCGCCCCCTGGTTGCTCTGCAGTGCCTCCAGTTTGCTCTGCAGCACTTTCAGTTTGCTCTGCAGGCTTGTTGTCTCCTGGCTGTTGTTGAAGATCAGAGGAATCTGAGAGAGAGAGAGAGAGAGATGTCTACTCACACTTGCTGAAATTATTGCATGTCGAGAGCAACATTACTTTTTTGCATGTGCAACATTGAGTTGCCCACACAACTGTTTTGAAATACACGTAACATCCTCTGTAACCCGGGGTATAAACCAGCCTGGGGTGCTTAATCTGGCCTGCTACACTTGTATTATAGAGATATACAGCAGGGCTTAAAATTCTGGCGGGATTGCGAGATTTGCGTATCTTTTTGGAAATTCCCGCATATTTTCAATTTATAAAGGGGGAGTAATCCTGCAATGGTTTACGCGGACCGATCTATGTGTTTGTGCAGAACGTTGTTTAATGCATTCAAACGACTGGCCGGACAAGTAACATGGCAGACCAAATTTGGCAAGTTGACAGCAAACACTTTCCATGGCAAACACAACATGCTCGCTCAGTCCTCTCCCTGGTCCTCTCTCAACAATGCTAAAAGCCTCTACTGATTTGCAACGCATCTCTCGCAAGGCTTTCCCTGAGAAAAGGAAAAGCCTGAGCTGGCGTTACGTTAAACCAAACCTGTCGAGGAAGCAGCAGATTTGTTTAGCATTAATGTTAGCTGTGGCTGAGACTAGCTGTGGCTAGTCTCAGCCACGTTAAGTTAGCTGGCATTATCGGTCCAGGCAGCGCAGTAGCGGTCTTCACACAATCGGTGTAAGCACTCCCCAAACGGCTTGTTGTTGTGGCAAACATCTACGCATTGAAAGCACTTCATACTCCCAGACCTGGCGTGATCCATATAAAAACCTCTCATGCTTTACCCGAAATAAAACATTCAGTCTACCCGCTAACGGCTAACATGGAGCTAACATTCTATTGAAGTGAATTTCGTGGGTAGATAATTAGCTTTGGGCTGAATTGACTTGAGTTTAGATTAACTATAGGTGCTGGACCATGATCTGTTTGGAGATCAATAATAAGGAAAACAAATGCGCACATTTACATTAAAAAAACATCAGTCAACATCATAACATACAACATAATGTATACTATTTTATTTAATCTGGTGGAAGCAGACAACCCATTTCATTGCAATTAACAATAATAGAATAAGCAGGGATGCAAACTAGTCACCTACAGTGAGTCACCTTTTTCATCTCAAAATAGGACACTTAACACATTCACTGCCAGCCGTTTTTTTTTTACTGTAGGTAGGTTCTGGAGAGGGTTTTTTTGAGGATTCTGGCTCATCTTTCAAGACCCGAGGATTCTTTTCTGCTAAGATTTTGTGAACACACAATATCTCAAAATAACTAATAGAATGTGTGCTTTCTCTGTCTAAAAGAGTTAGTTTGTAGAGTTAGTAGTTATGTAAGCATTAGCAGTTGAATACAGCATGGTTTCAGCGTCAGAAAAATTATTCTGAGATAAACGGCTTTTTGTGAAATTCGATAGAACAGTCACTTTAACCATTCATTTTTGGCATCAGTAAGACGTCAGACATCTAAACAATAGTTTTGAACAGTAATTTCCTCCATAACAGCAGGAAACCCCCCTCTGCTTCCAACTCCTCCCTCCGTGTGTGTCTTCTTGGCTGCAGCGGCCGTGTCACAAGCTCGTTGCTGCTGCTGCTGTAACCTCGCGTCACCAGTCTCATTGCTTTGCTGCTGCTGTGCCTGTCTGCGCGGCCACTCTTTGAGGAAGTCTGGATGGACTCGCTCGTTTCTTGGAGTTTTGGTTGAGAGCTTTGATGAAGCTTTTACGATTCTGGTCATATTTATGCTGCGTGTTTCAAAGTGTGTTCCACCCGTAATCTATTATGCAAATTTGCAATCTCGCACCGCCAGCAATCAGCGCGAAAACGAAAGCGTTTTCGCCAATCCATTTTCATGAGAATGGCTTGATCACACTGCTTTTTGCTTGCCTTCCTCTAGTCAGGAGAGCACTGTCGCCACTTAGTGGGTCGGTGGAATGGGTTGTACATGTTCGGTAGCTCCAATAATTTTATAGGAGACGTGGGGGGCATTGATCCACGTAGCACCGTCAATTTTTTTTTTTTTTTTGACGTCTCAACTCGTCATTGGCAGTGAACCGTTGGAATTTTTTTGACGAGTCAACTCGCCATTGGCAGTGAACGTGTTAAGTGAATGATTTTGTGTCTGCCCTAGTATCTCACCTTTTTAACTATCCATGACTTTGCATCCCTGAATAAGAGTCTAATTACTATGGGCTCTATCTTCCCCTAATAGCGCTTGCGCACCTGTTTGCGTGTGCCTTAAGGCACGGAAGATAGCATTGCGCCTTGCGCCGTCCGCCAGGTGCTCTGCCGAGTTTTGCTCGCCCGCCGAGCAGCAAAAAAAAGCATCCCCACCTCACGGGAGCATACTTGTAATGATTTATACAGAAATGTAACTGTTTAAAAGTGATATAATTGTCTGGTAGATGTGACCTCCGTGATTTCTAAGTTAATTGCGCGCTGCTGACGATAGAGTAATTCCATCTATCCCACATTTTAGCGCTGAAACGCCTGCTTTGGCTTGTGGCAGCCAATGCCCAGTACAATTATCACAGGCATGTGCTTGTGTCCGCCCCCAATTTGCATTGTGCACGGTGTTGAACGAGCGCAAATGCTAAATTAGCGCTTTTGGGAAGATAGAGCCCCTTGTCTTTTGTCATTGTGTTTTATGGAGACTAAGCAGCCATAGGCTTTTGGTTGTATTAAAGCCTTTATTTTTTGTATTGAGTGATACGCTTGACTAAAACACTCATGTCATTATAATACCCCAGGTGTGCATAAACTACAGGTTAATTAAAGACAAAAATTAGAAATGATTATTGGTTATCATCTCTGTTATCGGACAGGAGAAACAGATATTTACCGATTGTCATGGCCCCTACCTCCTAGTCTCTCTCTTTCTTTCTGTATGTGTGTGTGTGTGTGTGTGTGTGTGTGTGTGTGTGTGTGTGTGATTGCAGGATTGGAGTCTGGTGTGCTGGAGGCTGGAGATGGCATCACAGCTGCACACAATCAACAATCAACTCTGCCAATATAAGCTCCCGTTCCACACTCAGTCCTCACCGGATTATAGACTTGCTACCAGTTAGTCTCCCCAGTCTAGAAACTCTTATTGAAGATTCAAGAAATCCTGTTCAGTTCTGCCTTCCTGTTCTAAACCTGTTTCTGTGTCTCTGCTTCAGATCAACAACGACTCCAGGCTGCTTCTCTGCCAGCCAGCCTACCTGCCAGCTCCATCTGCCTTCTGCCACATGCCACTCCAGAACTTTCATTAAATACCCTGTTACCTTGCAATTACCTCAGCCTCTGCTTATGCATTTGTCCGCTCACCCTGGGTTAACACCGATTATCGTATGGGCTGAAGAAATCCCCACTATATGAAAAACATATAGATATGAAAATCCCCCCCCAGTTTGCAAAGTGAATTTTAAGCCATGTACAGTATGGCCACTGAAATTGCGCTAACAGAACTTAAGTGAAATCCACTAAAGTAAACTTCACTGAACTTTACTGATCTGAATGAAACAAAACAAAAAACGTGAAACTGAACTAAATTGAAACTGCCTGGCCAATAAGAGATCAGTGAAATGGTAAAACATCAGTTGGACCTTGCTCTGCAGTGCCCCCATGTTGCTCTGGAGTGCCCCCACTTTGCTCTGCAGTGCACCCTGGTTGATTTGCAGTGCCCCCTGGTTGCTCTGGAGTGCCCCCACTTTGCTCTGCAGCGCCCCCTGGTTGCTCTGCAGCGCCCCCACGTTGCCCTGCAGTGTCCCCTGGTTGCTCTGCAGCGCCTCCAGTTTGCTCTGCAGCACTTTCAGTTTGCTCTGCAGGCTCGTTGTCTCCTGGCTGTTGTTGAAGATCAGAGGAATCTGAGAGAGAGAGAGAGAGAGAGAGAGAGAGAGAGATGTCTATTCACGCTTGCTGAAATTATTGCATATCAAGAGCAAAATTACGTTTTTCCATATGCAACATTGAGTTGGACACTCGAATGTTTTGAAATACATGTAACGTCCTATGTAACCCGGGGTGTAAACCAGCCTGGGCTGCTTAATCTGGCCTGCTACACCTGTATTATAGAGATATACAGTATGGCCACTGAAATTGCGCTAACAGAACTAAAGTGAAATAAAACAAAACAAAGTGAAACTGAACCAAATTGAAACTGCCTGGCCAATAAGAGATCTGCTCAGGGAAACGGTAAAACGTCAGTCGGACCTTGCTCTGCAGCGCCCCCTGGTTGCTCTGCAGCATCTCCACTTTGCTCTGCAGCACCTCCAGTTTGCTCTGCAGACTGTTTGTCTCCTGGCTGTTGTTGAAGATCAGAGGAATCTGATTGGTCGAACTGGCGGCAGAATGTGAGGACTCCAGTGTGAAAACTGGAACAGAGACAAACAAATTGCCAAATAGTTACATTTCAGTTCAAATTCATACGGTATGAATTTGGATTTTAACAGTATATCTGTACAACAAATATGAATGTATTAAGTTGAGTCCTGTTTCATACTCTGAATTATTGGAACAAACTAATGATGCACCTCTTTATGCTATCAGTGATAAAGCAACAGATGTATGAAAACGTTTCAGTTCTACCTTTATAGAGAAGGAGAATATTCAGTCCGGTAAGCAAGATGAGGTAAGCGATATTCACGTGGAAGCAGCACTGTCTTTTTGGCCGCTTTGACTTCACATCTGAAACACAAACAGAAAACGACAATAGAAAAAAGTCGAATATGACCAGAGTCCTGCAGGAAACTCAACCTGAGGCAGTAGAGCCACATGTGGCTCCTTTATGGGTGGTTGTGGCTCTTTTAAGTCTTACTTAAAATAAACAAATAAATAAAAATATAATAAATAATGGTAGGAAGGGACTTTTTTGGATTGTGGCTCTTGCAAAGATTTTTTTGGTCAATGTAGCTCTTGAGTAGGGAAAAGGTTGAGAAAGAGAGGCAGCATTTCTTGCCAATTATGTAGGCCTACTGTAGGCTAATTACCAGCTACGACAGCAGGACTGGTAGTCTTTTCACCGAGTGAGAGTGAGAGTGAGAGTGAGACTGAGAGAGTGTGTGTGTGTGTGTGTGTGTGTGTGTGTGTGTGTGTGTGTGTGTGTGTGTGTGCGTGTGCATGTGCGTGTGTGTCATCTTGGCAAAATGCACTGCTCCTTTACTGGAGCAGTGAACAATGTTGTTCACTGTTGAAGGGATGGTAATGATTCTTCCAGGTATTAGTCAGTTGCCCAGATGTTACTGGGGAAACAGATTTAAGGGGTAACACTTAATAATAATAACGTTGTTATAAATCGTTATTACACGGCCTGGTTGAATGCTCGATTCTGATTGGTCATTCACGGCAGTCAGCGGTCTGTGTAACAAACCGCTGCTAGTCTGGATGTAAAAACCTTGCTCTGAGTCTTCCAGCGCAAACACACTTGGTGTTCCAGCGCCAGGAACAGCCCCAAAAAACAATTCTGCTCTGAAAACAGGCCGTCATAGTAAATGATAATACCCACGTCAGTCATATCAATGCACAGAGCTCACATCAGTCATATCAATGCACAGAGCCCACGTCAGTCATATCAATGCACAGAGCTCACATCAGTCAGAATCATAATCACTTTTATTGCCACAGTATGCAAGTAACATATGAGGAATTTGTCTTAAGCTGTGTTCACACCGAGATATTTATTTTTCGCTCTGTCGCTTGATTCAACCCTTTGGAATCGGTCTGTCGCTCTGTTTAAATCGCTCATCAACAGGCACACGAATTGACGGACATGTGGGGGCTATAACGTTACGCAATGTCATGATGTTTGTCCACTATGAGCCACTGTAGATGTTTACAAGCTAAGCCTATCAGCGTGCTCCCAACGCGAACTCCATACTGATAGTACAGACTTCACTTCATGTCAGGTGTCAGCCTGTTAATGCGGTTTGTTGCCACACAATAAACCAGCGGTTTGTTCCAAGCCAGTGTGATCCTTGACTCGCTCTCAGACGGCAGCCAATCAGCGTTGAACAGCGAGCGACTGATGCCAGCGTATTTTCGCTCGAGTTGGGATATTTCATCTGGGGCGACGAGCGTATTTTCTCCCTATCGCTCTGTCTCTGTATCTCGGACGCCCAGCGATTTTTCTCCCGGGCAAATATACGCTCAATCGCTCATTTGCATTGACTTTGTATGTAAACTCGATGCCAGCGAAAAACTTTAATAGGTTGGTGTGAACGCAGCTTTAGTGTCTGTACAGTATGCAGCATAGCGGTCACATCAATATACAGAGATAAAATGTAGGAAGATAACTAAAAACAATCACAAGTTGCAAGTGCAATCAAATCGAGTAAATATATACAATATGTACATGAGTGGTGAAGTGTTCTGTGGATGATAAATATGAATTTACATGAGATTTACAGACTGAGTTAAATAGATGTTAAATAGGCAGTGGATTTACATTAATTTACAGTTGGAGTTAAATAAGAGTTTACATTGAATGTACATGAAATTTACAGGCTAAGTTAAATAGGCATTAAACGTGCAGGGAATTTACATGAATTTACAGTCCCAGTTAAGTCCCAGTTAAATTCACATGAATTTACAGTCCCAGTTAAACAGGCATTCAATTAGATATGAGTTCCAGTTTTATGGGGGGGGGGGGGGGGGGGGGGTTCAATTGAGTTTAGGAGGAGGTAGTGAGTTTCTGTGGAGGGGGGGGGGGTTGTTGGTGAGGTCCTTGGCGGAATGGGTTTCTGAGCCTTGTTGGTGAGGCTGATTTTGTGGCCAGGGTGGGAGGGGTCAGCCATGATCTTGCGAGACCGCTTCAGTGTCCTGGCTGCATGCAGGTCCTGGAGGGATGGCAGGTTGCATCCGATGATCTTCTCCGCGCAGCGGATGATGCGCTGACGTCTGTTAATGCCTTTGAGAGTGGCAGCAGCATACCAGACGGTGATGGAGGAGGTGAGGATGGACTCAACGATGGAGGTGTAGAAGTGCACTTTGAATTTCTTCAGGTGCCACACAAAGTACATCCTCTGCTGTGCCTTCTTGGTGAGAGCTCTGATGTTCAGCTCCCATTGTAGGTCCTGGCTGATGATGGTCCCCAGGAAGCGGAAGGACTCCACAGTGTTGACTGGGGAGTCACCCAGGGTGATGGGGGAAGGTGGGGCTTTGTTCGTACTGTAATCCACAATCATCTCCATTGTTTTTGAGCATTTAACACCAGGTTGCTTTGACTGCAACCCTGACAACCCAACGCTGCGACGCTGTGTGATACCGGTGTTTTTCAGCTCTGTTTACTATGACTTACTTTGCCAATTCCTCGCCTACCTTTTGCTATCTTCATCTTTTTCCTGCATGCGATATCCACATCGCTACTCAATAACTCTTCTCTCTCAATCTGCGGACATCCTACCATCGATTTTCTACTTAAACCTGAACCAACTGTTCTATCGCTAAACGTTAGGGCTAGGCTAACGTAAACAAGAGCTGCTAGCCGCCTGCTAGCAGCTAACGCTAAAATTTCTTACAATGCCCTCGCTCTCCCCCCTGGATGACCACCATGCTATGGGACTATCCAATACGACAACGCTTAGTGGATCCGTGGAATCACGCTCATTTCCTTCGGATGATGAAGTTCAAGCTGCCTGACGCTACTTCAACACCAGCTCCCTCAGTATCTCGGGTCCTGTCCATCGCCCAACAACTAACTACAACATCCGAGCGACTGGTCCGTCAACCTAGGCTACCAGCCTCTGCTCCCAAGGCCTCGGGTCCCCGGGCATCACAACGGCGTGAGCTGCTTCTGGCCGCAGCACTACGACACGCTCCTGACATGGCTAATGGCAGCCATCCCCCTCCCGAATCGGGTAAGATCGATCCAACTCATCCACTCTCTCTTAGATATGATTAAACTATTAGATAACCGTGTTTCCCAACTAGAGAATGATAAACGCCAGTCACTTAATGATAGTCTTGTTACACTTAACCAGACTGGCTTTCCTGATCATTTACAATGTACCCCAGCAGCTGATGTGCATTGTGAATTAAGCGAGGATGCTAGCTGCGGTCCAGCTGGTGCCCTCGTTAATGCTACCCCGCAGCACGAGGAGAACAACCCGGCCAATGTCTCGTTGGCCCCACAGTCTGTGGATGATGGGTTTACAGTTGTCTCACGCTGCCGTGGCGTTAACCGTAGTAGTTGTATAGGATACTTACCCCACCAGGCAGTGAGAGAAACGCCAAAATCGAGGGGGCGTGTTTAGGGCACCTACGTCATCAAAGGGGGCGTGGCTTCTTTTTGGGTAAAAGTCATTTTTTCACTAGTTCCTCAAAGGGCACCTCTGTATTTCGCCCTGTGTAAATCATTTTCTTGTGAAAAGTGTTTTTTTCAGTACTTCTGCAAAGGGCACTTCTCCATTTCACCCTGTGTTTAAAGCCATTTTTAGCAAAAATGCTTTATTCCACTTGTTCTCCAAAGGGCACTTCTGCATTTCCTCCATATCAGCTAGACCATCTTGTGGGTGTTGCAATGTTGTGCGCATCACACAGACAGCCTGACAGTGTGTATAAAGCCACCCTGTCAGCCAGAGCAAAGTTTTGATCTCGGCCAAATACATTTGGCCCATTTTAGGAACTACTAAACTAATATTTGTTAACAGCGGCGACCATTTTCACAATCTCAATCAATCTCTGACTCAGGCCCCTCACCAAGACAGATTACTCTGCTTGTTGATGTTTTCTCTGACTCACCCCACCCATAGAAACCCAGGCTTCCCCTGCCAGCCCATCCCACCCCATCCCCCACATTTTATTTGTCTATTACCACGGCCGGTGTTCTGTCGATTTCACAATCGATTTCACAATCACCTCCGTTATAAATATAAACTTGTTTGTTTTTTGACCGTCAAGCGGGTGTTCCCGGCAACAAGTAACACCCCTTGAAAGCTACGAATAGCGGCGAGATCAGGGGGCGTTCCCGGCAGCACGTAACGCCCCTTGAAAAAGCTATGATTAGCAGCGAGTGAACACACAGTTTTTTCCTCCCATGCCCCGCTTATATGTATGTACAATACAATGTACAATGTATCCATCATTCAAATATTCCATAATTGCATGTTGTACATGCAAATATTCCATAATTGCATGTTGTGTAGGCTATCTTAGCTAGTATAGCCTACTAATGTATTCCCAAGGCTATTCTGTAGATTCCCTACGTGCAACACACACACACACACACACACACACACACACACACACACACACTCACACACACACACAGACATATTTACAGCCAGCCACAAACACACGCACCCACAAATTCACAGGTAAACATGACACACTTCATCATTCATGTGTGATATTATGTATTTTCCCATGTTTTCCCCCACTCCGGATCCAATTGCGACATCACCATGATGTTTTTTTGATAGGCTATAAGCCTATTAAGCTTTGAATTAAATATGATCAATACAGACTATGCTGTATGACTATGTCGTTTAACCGTCTCTCAAACAGACCAGAGTTCCCCCACTCTGGATCCAATTGTGATGTGACGTCGCATCACCATGATAATTTTGATCACTAGTGTGTTTCAACATTGTGTTTTTGGAGATTACTTATATGCTACGCGATATTAGTTATCTACAATGTTATGTGATGACTACTAGAGTTTGTACCCATGCGAACTACATTGCTTTACGTTGTAAAATGTTGGCACCATAGGTGACATGAGTTAACATGTTCTAAATGCAGTTCTCTGCCTGAAATGCTACTAATCAAATGGCTTGTTACAATCCTATGTAGGCTGTAAGACGAACAACCCCATTCTCTTGTGACACCCCAGACCCCGGATATCCGCGACCTACGGGTATTATTTCAAAATATGGATTGAATATGAATCTTGGAACGTGAACAAACATCTTAACAACCCAACAAAACCCATTGTTTTTATTTTACGTATTTTATATGATTATTTTAATAGTAACTAACTAGTCCTCCACACAGAATTGGTTAATTTACTGTGAGACTTTATCTTTCTCACTACACTTTCCAAACGTTAACACACATCAAACACAACAACTCTTTCTCACTACACTTTTCAAACATTAACACATGTCAAACACAACAACTCTTTCTCACTACACTTTCCAAACATTAACACATGTCAAACACAACAACTCTTTCTCACTACACTTTCCAAACGTTAACACACATCAAACACAACAACTCTTTCTCACTACACTTTTCAAACATTAACACATGTCAAACACAACAACTCTTTCCCACTACACTTTTCAAACATTAACACATGTCAAACACAACAACTCTTTCTTACTACACTTTCCAAACGTTAACACACATCAAACACAACAACACTTTCCCACTACACTTTTCAAACATTAACACATGTCAAACACAACAACTCTTTCTTACTACACTTTCCAAACATTAACACACATCAAACACAACAACTCTTTCTCACTACACTTTCCAAATGTTAACACACATCAAACACAACAACTCTTTCCCACTACACTTTCCAAACGTTAACACACGTCAAACACAACAACTCTTTCTCACTACACTTTCCAAACATTAACACATGTCAAACACAACAACTCTTTCTCACTACACTTTCCAAATGTTAACACATGTCAAACACAACAACTCTTTCTCACTACACTTTCCAAACATTAACACACATCAAACACAACAACTCTTTCTTACTACACTTTCCAAACATTAACACACATGAAACACAACAACTCTTTTCTTACTACACATTCCAAACATTAACACACATCAAACACAACAACTCTTTCCCACTACACTTTCCAAACATTAACACACATCAAACACAACAACTCTTTCTCACTACACTTTCCAAACATTAACACACATCAAACACAACAACTCTTTCCCACTACACTTTCCAAACATTAACACACATCAAACACAACAACTCTTCCCCACTACACTTTCCAAACATTAGGCGTTTCTAAGATGTGGGGTCAATATCAATCTAGAATCTAGATTGATTTGATTCACTAATTTGGCGTTCTCTCATGCAAAATATCCAACATCCAATATCCAGAAGTAGTGATTACTACACAGAAGTAACTTTAGTTCCACCATTTGCTATTTGCTTCAAACATAATTTTGGATCAGTTGTAACTTTGGCCATTTCTAACAATTTCTAGACAGTGAATTTACACAAGCACTTGAGTGAAATTCATAGTACCTATAGGGACTGTGATTGAATGAACGCAGATTGTCAGATTTGTTTACCAAACCCTTATCCTGGTGCCTGCAAGGGTCGTCTGTACCACTAATGTCAGCCACTATGTGTTACAATATTGGGCTGGTTTCATAGACCTGGCCTAAAAGTACATGCATCACATATATGTATGCTGCATATATCCATATATGCCGCTACCGTATGGGTTAGTCATAATAGTCAAACATGGTTTTTCATGTTCTGACTTGCTGAAATGTGTGCTGCATATATACATGTTAGTTACACATAATAGTCAAACATGGTTTTTCATGTTCTGACTTGCTGAAATGTGTGCTGCATATATACATATTAGTTACACATAATAGTCAAACAGGGGTTTTCATGTTCTGATGTGCTGAAATGTTTTACACGTCACGTAAAACAGTTTTTAAAACAGTTAATTGGCCTACACAATGTGTAATTTCAGGTTATTGTAAGTTATTGCATAGTTGCAATCTTTCATACTTGCATACTTACAAGTGGGTTGTTTTTAATGGCATGTGATTTGCGGTTCTAATTACCCAATGTGTAATTTCAGGTGATTGTAAGTGTGTCATACATACAAGCCTTCATATCAGTTGGCTGTGTCAATGATTTTCTGTACCTCTTGGTGCGTCATCATTGTCTTTGTCAGGCTTAGAAGCAATGTCTAAACAGTAAACAGTTTATGACAAGTGGTGGCAGCATGCTATGCTACTACACAGGACGTGTTATGGTACATAAATAATATGTAGCGTGTAATAATCTGTAGAACTCTGTCAGAGTTCTACTCTGTCATTATTTTTACATTTGACTTTGAGAACTATGATGAACTGTTAGTCAGTACTCTGTACTGATGTACAAAAGTAACAAGATTGAGGTTGTGAAATCTTCAACCGGAATAAAAAACTGGATATAATATAACTGAATCAGTTAGGCCAAACTATTATCAGTCAGGTCGGTAATGACCGGGGGAAATTATATGAGTATTGTCCATTGTGTGTATGATACAACTTTGTTTATCATTCTGTGCCACACACTATACAGTCTGTATTTAACTCAACACACTGTACCTGCCCCTTGACCTCGGAGGGGAAGAAAGGATATTGTCAAGGATAGTGTCATAAGCTGATAGCAAGGTATGGTGATCACAAGCATTGTAATAAATATTGTGGTAAATTAAATTGGTAAATTGGTTAAGCAAAGCAAGTAATGCTTTTGCAATGAAGATTTAGCTATATATTAGCTAATAACTATACATATTAAAGTATAGATGATTGTTTTGCCCACCTTATTTGGTTGCCTTATCAAAACAAATGTACAGCATGTTAAAGTTTTAAATAAAGTCAAGTCAAGTCAAATCCAACAGGTCTTAATGTCAATTAATTTAGCTTTAATGTCAATTAATTTAGCTTTAACATGTTTTTTGAAACACACACACACCCACACATTCACCCCTCTCATATATACGTAACTGCCTATAACTGTACATATATTCCTTTCACACACACACTTTTCAAAATAGACACTCTTTCATATTGTGATTCATAGTGATTCTTGTTTGTTTTATGTGATCCCGGTTTTTAAGCAAACCGGATCCAGTTTCCTTGTATGTGTACATCCTGTACAAGGTACATCCTGTACAAGGTACATACTACATTGGACTCAATGATCCACAGATGTATCAAAGAAATGTATGTTTTACTGATACAAATGACCAAATTACCACAAATTCAACATGTAATGCCATTTTCTCAATAATTTTGGTCAAAACATTTGGTGTGACCCAGATCAGTCCTTGTAACGAGGACCTTGTTATCACTGGTGTATAGCCAGACTTGGCACATCTGGGGTGTCTTAGGTCAGTCCTTGTAATGAGGACCTTGTTATCACTGGTGTATAGCCAGACTTGGCACATTGGATGTGGCCCAAGATCAGACATTGTAATGAGGACCTTGTTATCACTGGCGTATAGCCAGACTTGGCACATTGGATGTGGCCCAAGATCAGTCCTTGTAATGACTTGATCAAAAATATTACAGACAATATATATATATATATATATATAGTAAATATAATTGTATAATATATTCAAAGTATTGTTAATTGTTAATTATTATTCAAAACCTGGAAATACTGTAAATACTGTAAATAAACTAAACTAAAACTAAAACTTGGAACTTGTACTGTGTGTTAATTTAATGTGTTTTGAAACACATACCCACACATAAAATCTCAAGTGAGATTTATGAGAAAGAAAAAAAGAGAAAAGAAAGTTTAAAGTATAATACAAACATCATCATACATTTATTTTCATTATCGGTTACACATAAACATTTTTTCTTATCAATCATACTCAAATATTGTATACACACACTTAAATGATTATCGCACAAATACAGTAATACCTCATCTATTAAACGTTTATTGTTTAAGCTACACACATCATTAAGAAATACCACTAACACAATTAAATGTCCTAAACTGAATACATTATCATCACTTGTTAAAAATGAGCTCAACACTTTGTGAACAGACACGTCTCTTCTATGACACAATAACACTATCTCATCCCATTCAGATACATTATATCTTACAAACTGGACATGATTTCTAAAAGTATGATCATTAGAGGCGTGTATAATAGTTGATAGTCTAGTTTTTTATAAAACACGCCCTACTTGACGAAAAGAAAAAGTGTACAATAATAGAGAAAAAACACCACATCATCAAAGAAAAAATCAGTTTCAACTTTACCCAACGATCGTTCGGTTTATAGGACTAGAAGTCAACACGTCGACACTCGAGGTGAGTGGGTGGAGCACACCAGATATGAAAACACTCTTTAAGGAATTTTTCATGCTTAGAGCCATCAGGGTCAAATTCGTCACAACGCCACTCGACTGTATTTGGACATTGGTAGAGGTCTGCCATAATGGCTTCTGCAGCGCCGAGCAATTTTTCGTGAGGGTGGGGCACAGAGCTGATCAAACACACGAGCCGGCGTAGAGCAAATCGTAGTGGAGGCCTGAAAACTGAGTCATAGATTTATTTTGTGTACAATCCATATATATTTTCATCAAACGCATACACACATGAATGTTGGATCTGGGACGGGTGTTCGATTACACAACCGTTACATAGGGCACGGGCTTGTTTCCAGGCAGCAGATCTTATACATCGAGAAATAAGAGCACGCATAGCCACGAGCGACGCGGCGTCTATCCTTGGTTGATTGAATTGTGGAGCAGCCATGAGCTGCCGCTCTACATGACCGGGGAATGGCGCCCATGCATCTCGGTCACCGTAGGCTGGGGTCGTCTGATCCAGAAGATTCGACGGCACATCCAAAAGGTTCTGATTGCTGCCGGCGTTCTTCTGCATGCTTGTGTCTAGTCTGATTTCTTCCGACCGGTACAGACCCACAGAGCCTAGTTTAAATCCACCAGTCTGGTGCCGTTCCGAGTCGCACATACCTGTGTTAACAGCCGTCATCGTGAAAATATAATATGGAGTAGCGTTGTGCTCTAAGAGACCGATGGAGGAGTAGGAGTTTCCCGGAGAGCTGTAGAAAAAAGTTTGAATAAAACGAGAGCGCCCTGTAGCCGCAAATTTGGAAGAGTGCTTAGTGTTGAGTTGACAAGGGTTTATATGTTTGAACCATTGCTGGCCCCGCCTTCGGGGTGTGTTCTAAAGACAATTGCATTACCGTGACCACCTAATGACGCTATTCGGCTTCCTAACGTAGAAGCCATGCATGTGTCGTTTTTCATAGTTACATACGTGTCCTTCCATGCATGCCATGCTTAGTAACGTGCAGAAATCGTATAGGGGCACGGCTACTTATTCACACTCAAACTCCTCCCCATCAGCCAAAGGGCCTCTTCTGTCAACGGGCCCTCCCCCATTTCGAGTAAAATTGACGACAAACATCGGATAATAAGAACAGTAAGAATAAGAACACCGCAAGGCATCAGGTAGCAAGTAATACTCGAGCAAATTATCGTATGTTATCTTATGTTAGTAGACACACGTCACTATATATATATACCACACATCTAACGTCCATAACATGGTGGACCATTTAACGTATTCAGATTTAACTCTGTATTCAGACCATTGGATTCAGCCCAGAAACCAGAGTACATTATAGCGTTATAAATATAGTCACGTTATAAACAACTACCCAGCGCTGGGGTTAGATCAAAAATCAAGTTAAATCAATGTAATGCAATGCTGTAATGCAAAGTAAGTAGCGTTAGCCGCTACATTAGCCAAAGTACCGGTAGTATCTGACTACCCATAATGCATTACGGCGATAAGGGAGACAGGGCAAATTCGGAAACTCCCCCGGCACCCGCTAGGGGGAGCATTTCATTCAATTTAATTCATTCAACCCATCAAGCGAAATGAAACAATATCCGGAAGTGAGCTTCATTTTGCTGTGTCAAAGTCAATGAGCTCCTTTGGTCCATTAATATATACGTCAATGGTCTCCACCAAGCATGGTTAGGGTTTAGGGTTTAGGTTTTAGGGTTTAGGGTTAGGGTGAGACAGGGATTTTCAGAGGTTTGATTGTGGGACAGTGTGGGTAAATGCAATTACAATTACACAAACTGCTCGAGAAGAGTTGTTTTCCACGCAAAGTGTACTTTTAAAGTTAAAGTTTTATAGAGACCAGCACAAAATAGCTTGTTTATAATAATAATAATAAACTTGTATTTGTATAGCACCTTTCATACATAAAATGCAGCTCAAAGCGCTTTACACATGAAGAATAAACAAAGGTAAATCAGTGAAAATCAGTAAAACAGTGAAATTTATGTGATGTAAAGTTATGTGACCTCTCTTCTTGGTTTTAGTTAAACTAATTGAACTAATTGAACTAATTGTAGCCTGTCAGTATTACTACTATTACATTGGTCAGGGTGTTATGAAGAGTTTGATAAGTTACTTTGATAAGTACTTAGTTTAAAGTAGGCTACCACGTGCTATTTGGATAGCCAATTCAGTACCACTTTTCACCTCTATGTGTCAGGCATAATCACATAGCTAGGAGGGGTTTATATACTTTAAACTTTTTTTCTTTTCTCTTTTTTCTTTCTCATAAATCTCACTTGAGATTTTATGTGTGGGTATGTGTTTCAAAACACATTAAATTAACACACAGTACAAGTTCCAAGTTTTAGTTTTAGTTTAGTTTATTTACAGTATTTACAGTATTTCCAGGTTTTGAATAATAATTAACAATTAACAATACTTTGAATATATTATACAATTATATTTACTATATATATATATATATATATATTGTCTGTAATATTTTTGATCAAGTCATTACAAGGACTGATCTTGGGCCACATCCAATGTGCCAAGTCTGGCTATACGCCAGTGATAACAAGGTCCTCATTACAATGTCTGATCTTGGGCCACATCCAATGTGCCAAGTCTGGCTATACACCAGTGATAACAAGGTCCTCATTACAAGGACTGACCTAAGACACCCCAGATGTGCCAAGTCTGGCTATACACCAGTGATAACAAGGTCCTCGTTACAAGGACTGATCTGGGTCACACCAAATGTTTTGACCAAAATTATTGAGAAAATGGCATTACATGTTGAATTTGTGGTAATTTGGTCATTTGTATCAGTAAAACATACATTTCTTTGATACATCTGTGGATCATTGAGTCCAATGTAGTATGTACCTTGTACAGGATGTACCTTGTACAGGATGTACACATACAAGGAAACTGGATCCGGTTTGCTTAAAAACCGGGATCACATAAAACAAACAAGAATCACTATGAATCACAATATGAAAGAGTGTCTATTTTGAAAAGTGTGTGTGTGAAAGGAATATATGTACAGTTATAGGCAGTTACGTATATATGAGAGGGGTGAATGTGTGGGTGTGTGTGTGTTTCAAAAAACATGTTAAAGCTAAATTAATTGACATTAAAGCTAAATTAATTGACATTAAGACCTGTTGGATTTGACTTGACTTGACTTTATTTAAAACTTTAACATGCTGTACATTTGTTTTGATAAGGCAACCAAATAAGGTGGGCAAAACAATCATCTATACTTTAATATGTATAGTTATTAGCTAATATATAGCTAAATCTTCATTGCAAAAGCATTACTTGCTTTGCTTAACCAATTTACCAATTTAATTTACCACAATATTTATTACAATGCTTGTGATCACCATACCTTGCTATCAGCTTATGACACTATCCTTGACAATATCCTTTCTTCCCCTCCGAGGTCAAGGGGCAGGTACAGTGTGTTGAGTTAAATACAGACTGTATAGTGTGTGGCACAGAATGATAAACAAAGTTGTATCATACACACAATGGACAATACTCATATAATTTCCCCCGGTCATTACCGACCTGACTGATAATAGATTGGCCTAACTGATTCAGTTATATTATATCCAGTTTTTTATTCCGGTTGAAGATTTCACAACCTCAATCTTGTTACTTTTGTACATCAGTACAGAGTACTGACTAACAGTTCATCATAGTTCTCAAAGTCAAATGTAAAAATAATGACAGAGTAGAACTCTGACAGAGTTCTACAGATTATTACACGCTACATATTATTTATGTACCATAACACGTCCTGTGTAGTAGCATAGCATGCTGCCACCACTTGTCATAAACTGTTTACTGTTTAGACATTGCTTCTAAGCCTGACAAAGACAATGATGACGCACCAAGAGGTACAGAAAATCATTGACACAGCCAACTGATATGAAGGCTTGTATGTATGACACACTTACAATCACCTGAAATTACACATTGGGTAATTAGAACCGCAAATCACATGCCATTAAAAACAACCCACTTGTAAGTATGCAAGTATGAAAGATTGCAACTATGCAATAACTTACAATAACCTGAAATTACACATTGTGTAGGCCAATTAACTGTTTTAAAAACTGTTTTACGTGACGTGTAAAACATTTCAGCACATCAGAACATGAAAACCCCTGTTTGACTATTATGTGTAACTAATATGTATATATGCAGCACACATTTCAGCAAGTCAGAACATGAAAAACCATGTTTGACTATTATGTGTAACTAACATGTATATATGCAGCACACATTTCAGCAAGTCAGAACATGAAAAACCATGTTTGACTATTATGACTAACCCATACGGTAGCGGCATATATGGATATATGCAGCATACATATATGTGATGCATGTACTTTTGGGCCAGGTCTATGAAACCAGCCCAATATTGTAACACATAGTGGCTGACATTAGTGGTACAGACAACCCTTGCAGGCACCAGGATAAGGGTTTGGTAAACAAATCTGACAATCTGCGTGCATTCAATCACAGTCCCTATAGGTACTATGAATTTCACTCAAGTGCTTGTGTAAATTCACTGTCTAGAAATTGTTAGAAATGGCCAAAGTTACAACTGATCCAAAATTATGTTTGAAGCAAATAGCAAATGGTGGAACTAAAGTTACTTCTGTGTAGTAATCACTACTTCTGGATATTGGATGTTGGATATTTTGCATGAGAGAACGCCAAATTAGTGAATCAAATCAATCTAGATTCTAGATTGATATTGACCCCACATCTTAGAAACGCCTAATGTTTGGAAAGTGTAGTGGGGAAGAGTTGTTGTGTTTGATGTGTGTTAATGTTTGGAAAGTGTAGTGGGAAAGAGTTGTTGTGTTTGATGTGTGTTAATGTTTGGAAAGTGTAGTGAGAAAGAGTTGTTGTGTTTGATGTGTGTTAATGTTTGGAAAGTGTAGTGGGAAAGAGTTGTTGTGTTTGATGTGTGTTAATGTTTGGAATGTGTAGTAAGAAAAGAGTTGTTGTGTTTCATGTGTGTTAATGTTTGGAAAGTGTAGTAAGAAAGAGTTGTTGTGTTTGATGTGTGTTAATGTTTGGAAAGTGTAGTGAGAAAGAGTTGTTGTGTTTGACATGTGTTAACATTTGGAAAGTGTAGTGAGAAAGAGTTGTTGTGTTTGACATGTGTTAATGTTTGGAAAGTGTAGTGAGAAAGAGTTGTTGTGTTTGACGTGTGTTAACGTTTGGAAAGTGTAGTGGGAAAGAGTTGTTGTGTTTGATGTGTGTTAACATTTGGAAAGTGTAGTGAGAAAGAGTTGTTGTGTTTGATGTGTGTTAATGTTTGGAAAGTGTAGTAAGAAAGAGTTGTTGTGTTTGACATGTGTTAATGTTTGAAAAGTGTAGTGGGAAAGAGTTGTTGTGTTTGATGTGTGTTAACGTTTGGAAAGTGTAGTAAGAAAGAGTTGTTGTGTTTGACATGTGTTAATGTTTGAAAAGTGTAGTGGGAAAGAGTTGTTGTGTTTGACATGTGTTAATGTTTGAAAAGTGTAGTGAGAAAGAGTTGTTGTGTTTGATGTGTGTTAACGTTTGGAAAGTGTAGTGAGAAAGAGTTGTTGTGTTTGACATGTGTTAATGTTTGGAAAGTGTAGTGAGAAAGAGTTGTTGTGTTTGACATGTGTTAATGTTTGAAAAGTGTAGTGAGAAAGAGTTGTTGTGTTTGATGTGTGTTAACGTTTGGAAAGTGTAGTGAGAAAGATAAAGTCTCACAGTAAATTAACCAATTCTGTGTGGAGGACTAGTTAGTTACTATTAAAATAATCATATAAAATACGTAAAATAAAAACAATGGGTTTTGTTGGGTTGTTAAGATGTTTGTTCACGTTCCAAGATTCATATTCAATCCATATTTTGAAATAATACCCGTAGGTCGCGGATATCCGGGGTCTGGGGTGTCACAAGAGAATGGGGTTGTTCGTCTTACAGCCTACATAGGATTGTAACAAGCCATTTGATTAGTAGCATTTCAGGCAGAGAACTGCATTTAGAACATGTTACCTCATGTCACCTATGGTGCCAACATTTTACAACGTAAAGCAATGTAGTTCGCATGGGTACAAACTCTAGTAGTCATCACATAACATTGTAGATAACTAATATCGCGTAGCATATAAGTAATCTCCAAAAACACAATGTTGAAACACACTAGTGATCAAAATTATCATGGTGATGCGACGTCACATCACAATTGGATCCAGAGTGGGGGAACTCTGGTCTGTTTGAGAGGCGGTTAAACGACATAGTCATACAGCATAGTCTGTATTGATCATATTTAATTCAAAGCTTAATAGGCTTATAGCCTATCAAAAAAACATCATGGTGATGTCGCAATTGGATCCGGAGTGGGGGAAAACATGGGAAAATACATAATATCACACATGAATGATGAAGTGTGTCATGTTTACCTGTGAATTTGTGGGTGCGTGTGTTTGTGGCTGGCTGTAAATATGTCTGTGTGTGTGTGAGTGTGTGTGTGTGTGTGTGTGTGTGTGTGTGTGTGTGTGTGTGTGTGTTGCGCGTAGGGAATCTACAGAATAGCCTTGGGAATACATTAGTAGGCTATACTAGCTAAGATAGCCTACACAACATGCAATTATGGAATATTTGAATGATGGATACATTGTACATTGTATTGTACATACATATAAGCGGGGCATGGGAGGAAAAAACTGTGGGACCTCTATGGGTGAGTCAGAGAAATACGTGAGCAAGCAGCTATTCATAGCTTTCAAAGGGGCGTTATGTGCTGCCGGGAACGCCCCCTGATCTCGCCGCTATTCGTAGCTTTCAAGGGGTGTTACTTGTTGCCGGGAACACCCGCTTGACGGTCAAAAACAAACAAGTTTATATTTAAAACGGATGTGATTGTGAAATCGATTGTGAAATCGATTGTGAAATCGACAGAACACCGGCCGTGGTAATAGACAAATAAAACGTGGGGGATGGGGTGGGATGGGCTGGCATTGGAAGCCTGGGGGTGGGGTGAGTCAGAGATTGATTGCGACAGTGAAAATGGTCTCCGCTGTTAACAAAATATTAGTTTCAGATCCTAAAATGGGCCAAAATGCATTTTGGCCGAGATCAAAACTTTGCTCTGGCTGACCCGTTGGCTTTATACACGCTGTCAGGCTGTCTGTGTGATGCGCACAACATTGCAACACCCACAAGATGGTCTAACTGATATGGAGGAAATGCAGAAGTGCCCTTTGGAGAACAAGTGAAATAAAGCATTTTCCAAGAAAAGTGATTTAAAAAACAGAAGTGCCCTTTGCAGAAGTACTGAAAAAAACACTTTTCACAAGAAAATGATTTACACAGGGCGAAATACAGAGGTGCCCTTTGAGGAAGTAGTGAAAAAATGACTTTTCACAAAAAAGAAGCCACGCCCCTTTGATGACGTAGGTGCCCTAAACTCCGCCCCCTCGATTTTGGCGTTTCTCTCACTGCCTGGTGGGGTAAGTAACCTATTATACTACTAACCGTTCACAGCCTGCCGCTGTGCAGCCCGTTTCTTAACAAACCACTCCGGTTGAGACTCGGAATAGATTCACGCCGCTTGCTAACTCTCCTGTTCAGCATGCTGCCTCCTCCGCTCCGCCCGACAATATTAAACCCTCTATTCTATTAATTGGAGACTCTATAACCCGCAATATCAAGCTTAACACACCAGCCGAGATAGTTTGTCTGCCCGGGGCCAGAGTACCCGACAGTGAAGCTACTCTTAGGGTGCTAACAAACAGCCATAGACAGACAATTACCCAGGCTATACCCATGATAATATCATACTACATGTTGGCACCAACAATGCTAGGTTTAAACAATCAGAGATCACAAAGCACAGCATAACTAGGACCTGTGCTTTTGCTAGCAAGAGAAGTCGGCATCCATTAACACGTTCACTGCCGTCGACGAGATATCTCGTCAAAAAAAATCCAACGGTTGACTGCCGTCGACGAGTTATCTCGTCAAAAAAAAAAAAAATGTTGACGGTGGGACGTGGATCAAACCCTTTTACATCTCCTATAAAAATATGGGAGCTATTGAATGTGTATAACCTATTTTACCGACCCACTAAGTGGCGACAGTGCTCTCCAGACGAGAGAAAGCCAAGCAAAAACAGCAGCGTGAGGAAGCCATTCTCATGAAAATGGATTGGTGAAAACGCTTTCGCTTTCGCGCTTGGAGCTGGCGGTGGGGGATTGCAAATTTGCATAATAGATTATGGGTGCAACACACTTTGAAACACCAGCAGAAAGCCCAGAATCGCACGCAGCTTCATTCCAGCTGAGCTCACAACCGAAAACCCAGAAACGAACGAGCCCCATCCACACTCGCCCAAAGAGCGGCCGCCAGCAGCCAGGCAGCACAGACAGCAGAAACTCGCTTGTGACACACCCGCTGCAGAGCCACGGAGGGAGGAGGAGAACACACACGGAGGGAGGAGTTTGAAGGAGAGGGGGGTGGGGGTGGTGTTATGGAGGAAATTACTGTTCAGAACTATTGTTTAGATGTCTGATGTGTTACTGATGCCAAAAATAAATGGTTAAAGTGACTGTTCTATCGAATTTCACAAAAAGGCATTTATCTCAACTTTCCTTTTCAGACGCTGAAACCATGCTGTATTCAACTGCTAATGCCTACATAACTACTAACTCTACAAACTAACTGTTTTAGACAGAGAAAGCACACATTCTATTAGTTATTTTGAGATATTTTGTGTTCACAAATTCCTAGCAGAAAATAATCCTCGGCTCTTGAAAGATGAGCCAGAATCCTCAAAAAAAACCTTGGCAGAAGCTACCTACAGTAAAAAAAAAACTGTTGGCAGTGAATGTGTTAATTGGCTCTGGTCCCCTCCCTGTCACACTTAACTCTGACATTTTTAGCAGGCTGTATTGGCTCAATAACTGGCTGGCCAAACACTGTGCTGATAAGGGCTACCTATTCTTAGATAAGTGGCCCTCCTTTAGAGGCATGACTGGCATGCTTAAGGTGGATGGCATCCACCCTACCCCATTGGGCGCCAGCACTCTATCAAAAAACCTGGACCGCTTCAGGTTTGCCTATGGCAAACCCAGACTACTATCCAGGACTGACAGTTTCACCCACAACATGTAGGGCCACAGGCTGCTAGACAGCCTGTTAGTTCTCCTTGTGCGGTTATGGAGTCTGCTAGTTCAATTAACGTAGTTTATCCAATACAGACTGTGCTCCGTCCGCGCCGCACTATTACTAGTAACCGACCCATAAACACTCTGCAAAATCTTAACCCAAACCTTATTGTCAAATTAATACAGTTTCTCTTCGTCGCTCCGTCCCCTCACGCCGCTCTCATCCACCCCTCAAAACATTAAACACCAACCTTATTGAGATTAAATCTACTCTTGGTGTTGAATGCTCTAAATTAACTCATTGAGTGCCAGCCACTTTTGGAAAACGGATGCTCCCAGTGCCAGCCCTTTCAGAGCGTTTTCAGTGATTTCTCGAGGCCCACAGTAAACACCGAACACGCCCAAAGAACGATGAGACTCTCTTCTATCATCAGCAAAAAAAAGTTTATTGATATCATTTTCCGTTCTTTAGTTATCAGCCGGAGAAGATAGGTTGATTTCAGCAAAAACAGACGTTTCAAATTAGAAGCTGAGATAATGAGCCTTTTGTGAAATGAAGCATTTCAAGCACATCACTGACTCTCAAGCTAATATTTTCTGATGTAGTGACACCTCAAAAATAATTTCCTTCAATAAAAGAGCGAAAACAAAGGAATTTTGATGACAAAATAATATTTTTTAGCTGCAACCAGCATCGCTGGCCTTCTTGCTGGTCTTGATTTACTGCTGGTGGGCATCAGATATTCTAGCTTGTGTTTTGCCAATCTGTCCATCGAGCCTGCTGTCTGGGTCGGTACGTGTTGTATGGTGCCCTGCGTACCCCACCCCCCTCACCCCTCCTCCTCCGTGGGAGTGTCTCTGGTGGCTCTCTGCTGCGTTTGCTCTGCACTGAAAAGTGCGCTACGCCCAGCTTTTTCACAGCGTTCCGCCGTTTGGCTCCCAGCGCTTCCAGCTGAGAATAATGTAACTTTTCAGAAAGACGCTGGTGTCGGCAAGTAATCATGTGGAGGGGCTATCGCAGCGGAGACGGAGGGACTCAATTGTGGCAGCAGATTGGCTGCTGTTCACAGGCACAGCTAACGTTATGCTTCATGCATATCGATGCATACCGATGCGGTTTCCGTTTCCCCATGACTTCTTCTGTGTTTTTTCCTCGCCTTTCTCTAATCTGGAGAGCACTGTCGCCACCTAATGGGTCCGTAAAATAGCTTATACACATTCGACATCCACCATATTTTTACAGGAGATGGATCAGGCTTTGATCCACGTCCCACCGTCAAAAAACGCATTTGACGTCGTTCGACGTCATTGGCACTCAATGAGTTAACTAACACTGATGATAAACCTATTCGATTTGGATTCATTAATATCAGATCAATCACCAATAAAGCTCTCCTGGTCAATGACTTAATCATTGAACATAATATTGACGTTATGGGATTATGCGAAAACTGGCTAAAACCGGACGTTGTTCGTCCACTCATTGAAGCCTCCCCCCCTAACTTTGCCAATTTGCATGTTGCCAGAATGTCAAGAAATGGTGGGGGCGTCGGCCTAATTTATAACTCAAATCTAAGTATTTTGCAGGATTGAAAGTATAAGCTCTTATCCTGTGAGATACTTACCATGAGACACTCTTAATATAGCTGGCCTCGGAGCCTTCTACCTAGTTATGCTCTACCGCCCACCTGGGCCCTATTCATCTTTTCTTGATGAATTTTCCAATTTTCTCTCTGACCTCGTAACCCGCGCGGATAATATCCTTATCATTGGCGACTTCAATATTCATGTTAACTGTAAAGCTGACCCACTCTGCAAAGCTTTTCTATCTTTAGTCGACACCTTTGGCTTTGCTCAGCTGGTTCATGAATAAACGCATTCTAACGGCAACACGCTTGATCTCGTCCTTGCTCGTGGGATTAAAGTATCAGATCTGTCAGTCCTGACATACCCTCCAGCACTGTCAGATCATTATCTAATTAAATTTAAAATAGACTTGCCCCTCCGGCAGTCAAACCTAGCCGATACCTATACCGCCCGACGTATCGATAGTTCCACTCCCACTGAACTCACTGATTTGTTATCGGGGCCGCTTTCCTCTGTCCCAGAGCGGATCGACTCCATTAACAAATTCACAAATCTATTTAACTCAATCCTACTCTCCTTGCTTGATTCTATCGCACCTCTACGTACTAAAATCTGTGGCCCTAAAAAACCCTCGCCTTGGTAATTTATTATTATTAAACCTTCATTTAACCAGGTGAGTCCCGTTGAGATGACAAGATCTCTTTTTCGAGGGAGCCCTGGCCAAGATAGCAGCAATAGTTTCAACAACACACACAATCAAATATTAAAAAGCACATAGGTCAAAGCATACAGTGACAAACTGCAGACTCAAAAGCCTAAAACGCAGACAGGAACACACAAACAGCACATAAGGAAACATTAAAACACATAAGTCAAAACATGAATCAGAATCAGAATCAGAATCAGAATCAGAATCAGAAAAACTTGAATGATCCCCGGGGGGAAATTGGGACAAGTTACAGTAGCTCGCTCACAGAACACACATAGCATAAATAAAATAAAAATAAACCGTAGTAAATGCAATATTAAGCAATAAGCAGAAAAACACAACATAGCATAGAATAACTAGTAAATGCGATAGAAGCAAAAGCACAAAATAAGTAGAATGTCTAAGTAGCAAAATACCAATACGTAGAGTAAGTATAGTATACATTCCGTGTCAATTATCATTATTGCCTGTGACATATTGCACATATTGCACGTGATTTATATTAAGTCGGCTTGCCCTATACGTTACACGTGGCTCAGCCAGGCACAGTTAACCTATCGGCTGGCTCAGTATCAGGGAGACTGAGCGTCTCCGAGGTGCTCTTTTAAGAGAGGCATTAAATAGACCAATGGCCACAGGCAGGAATGATTTCCTGTGCCTCTCCGTATTGCATCTAGGTGGAATCAGTCTCTCACTGAACGTGCTCCTGTGTTTGACTAGCACGTCGTGGAGTGGGTGCGAGTCATTGTTCATGATGGAGCGTAGCCTGGACAACGTTCTCTTCTCTGACACCGCAGTCAGAGAGCCCAGATATCCAGCCCCACAATGTCCCTGGCCTTACGGATCAGTTTGTTGAGTCTGTTGGCATCCGCTGCCTTCAGCCTGCTGCCCCAGCACACAATAGCATACAGGAAGGCACTAGCCACTACCGACTCGTAGAACATCCTCAGCATGGTCCGGCAGACGTTGAAGGACCTCAGCCGTCTCAGAAAGTAGAGACGGCTTTGCCCCTTCTTGTAGAGTGCATCAGAGTTCTTAGCCCAGTCTAGTTTATTGTCAATGTACACTCCAAGGTACTTGTAATCCTCCACTATGTCAACAACACTGACCCCGTGGATTGAGACAGGGGTCACCGGAGCCTTGACCCTCCTCAGGTCCACCACCAGCTCCTTTGTCTTTGACACGTTGAGCTGCAGGTGGTTCAGCTCACACCATGTGACAAAGTTGGCCACCACATCCCGATACTCATCATCGTCGTTAATCGTCGAAACAAAGCACAATAAAACAAAACTAAAAGTAGCAGCTCGCAGAATCCTATGACTAGAATTAGAAGGAGACGGGCCTACCTTTGGAAGCACTCACAACCTCCATTTGAATCTATCAAACCCTTCACTAGATTTTTAAAAGTGCTAATGGGGACCAGCTCAGCTAGCTGCAAGTCTCTCTGCAAGTGGTTCCAAGCTGCAGGGGCAGAGAACATAAAGGCCTGCTTGCCAAGCTCAGTGCGAACCTTGGGGACTGACAGTAAGAGGGTGTCACTTGAGCGCAGACAGTAATTACTAGTTTTTGTGGTGATATACCTACAAAGGTAAGAGGGAAGCAGTATACTGACGATACACACGCACGATACACACGCACAAAAACTAATATGCAGAACACTAGAACGTAAATGGTGCTCATCCAAGCTTGAAGTCTATCGACTAGCTTGGAGTGATAGCCTATTAAAATATAAACGTATGTTCTCCGCTGCTAGAGCCTCCTACCTATCAGATCTTATTAACACTAATAAAAATAATCCTAAATTCCTATTTGACACGGTCGCAAATCTTACTCGCAAACCCTCCCCTAATACAAACTCTCCATTTACAGCTAATGACTTCCTTGACTTCTTTAATCGCAAAATTATCTGTATTAGAGATTAAATTAGCAACTCTCTAGTACTCACAAAGGGTGTTAACCCCTCTCCTAGCCCTGTCCTTAGAACCTTAGATGAGAGTATTATACTCTCGCATTTTGAGACTATCTCTCTAGATGCACTCTCAAAAATAGTACTTTCATCTAAATCTACAACCTGTTTATTCGACCCTCTCCCTGCAAAGTTGATTAACTCATTCATGGCCAGTTTAGGACTGCCAATATTTAGCACAGGCCAAAGATTTTCATAATTGTTGGTCATCTTTCAAGACCCACAGTAAATTATCTATTAGCACCAAAGTGATTTGCAATACCTCAAAATGAAGATGTACGTCTCTGGGTTCACCAGGAAAAAAAAGTGAGCTTTTAGCATGTTCTGTACTCTACTTATAGCCATTTATATACACCCTGTTTTCACCAAAAAGGTATCTCGGAGAAGAGAAACAGCAGAAAAGGCAATTTTTGTAAAAGACACAATCTCAGGCAGAACTCGCTCTCAATTCTTTTATTTTGAACTGTATTGACATCAGACATGTAAATATTATTCATTATGACACAAATGACAAAAAAAAAATATATATATATATATATATATATATATATATATATATATATATATATATATACATGAAGTGCTTTTTTTACATTCAACAATACAGTTTACTCAGTGTGAGTGAGTGTGCAGACAGACAGACAGACAGACAGACAGACAGACAGACAGACAGACAGACAGACACACAGACAGACAGACAGACACACAGACACAGACACAGACACACACACACACACACACACACACACACACACACAGAGAGAGTTCTGTCCACAGCTGCTGCTGGATCGCACCTCCTTCCCCCGCAAATTAGCATAGGAGGGGAACACCAAACTGGTTTGAGATCAGCGTCTAGCCTCCTCTGCCTCGCATCGTTTTCCTCCTCTCGTTCGCGCTGGGACGAATGCTGCGACACAGGAACGGGTCCGGCTTGGCTTTGGGACCAGGCGCTGGAACCGGATCGATCATGTTCGTCACGGGTTTGACTACTGCGAACAACTCAATCCAGGTTCGCCCTGCAGCAAGGCGAGCAGTGCAGCGCGCAGAGGGGCGTTTCAATGGCGATTCTCCTCTCTACAAGGAAGCGCGTTTCTCTGTTTTTCCTCCTGCTCATTTCAAAACAACAGCTGCGGTATGTGTTTGATCGCTTGTTGTCGGCTTGACTTTGAGGCTAGGGACCTGATAACATGTCACAGGCTGGGGAAGTGTTTGAACTACGCGCTGCACTAATAAAAACAAAAACACGTCAAACACGTCATTGGCCCTCTGGGCTATTCCTGATAACACGTCAAAGACGTCTTTGGCCATGAATGAGTTAAGGAACTTCTTCCAATACTAGGCCCCCCCTTACTTAACATTATCAATAGCTCTCTCTCCTCTGGCATTGTCCCTGCCTCCTTCAAATCTGCTGTAATTAAACCTCTACTTAAAAAGCCAAATCTTGGCTTTAGCTCAGGAGGTAGAGCGGGTCGGCCAATGACGCAAGGGTTGGCGGTTCGATCCCCGCTCCCTCCCAGCTGCTGTCGTTGTGTCCTTGGGCAAGACACCTAACCCTCCTTGCCTCGTATGATTGGTATGAATGTAGACATGAATGATGGTGGTCGGAGGGGCCGTTGAGCGCCGATGTGTGGCTGCCACGCTTTCGAACCACCGGTACGAATGGTGTGAACGAATAATGATTCTGTGAAGCGCTTTGAGCACTTGGAAAGGCGCTATATAAATCCAATCATTATTATTATTATTCATTATTAAATCTTGATTCCGAGGTTCTTAACAACTTCAGACCAATCTCAAATCTCCCCTTCCTTTCTAATTGTTCTTGAAAAAGTAGTCTTGACCCAATTAACTGACTACCTCTCGCGTAATAAACTTCTCGATCCCTTTCAATCTGGTTTTAGATCACTCCATAGTACTGAAACTGCTCTTACAAAAGTAACCAATGACCTTCTCCTCGCGTCAGACTCTAATTTTTCCTCTCTTCTCATTCTATTAGACTTAAGCGCAGCCTTCGATACAATCGATCATAAGATCCTCCTAAACCGCTTATCTAACTACATAGGTATCCGGGGCGCTGCCCTATCCTGGCTAAAGTCATATTTGTCTGATAGGACCCATTGTGTCTCATATAAAAAATATTATGTCCACATTCTCCTCAGTGGAGTTTGGTGTACCGCAGGGATCAGTCCTGGGTCCCTTACTCTTTGGTGTTTACTTACTGCCTCTTGGCGAAATTTTCCGTAGATATGGCATTAACTTCCACTGTTATGCCGATGATACCCAAATTGATATACCAATTAGACCAGACGGCCGCTCTAAACTCGCTAATCTTGAATCCTGCTTAATCGCTGTTACAGATTGGATGTCTAATAATTTATTGCGACTAAACGCCAACAAAACTGAATTACTAGTTGTTGGCCCAAAAACCCAACTTCCATTTCTCATTGATCTTAGTCTGAACATTGCGTAATTACTCCAAACTCAAAGGTGAAAAACCTAGGTATTACCTTTAATTGATTCTACTCTTTCATTCCTTTGTTTCATCTAGACTCGACTACTGTAATGTCTTATTCTCTGGCCTTCCACTTTGTAGCACAAATAAATTACAACTCGTGCAAAACGCCGCTGCTAGAATTCTAACTAGAACTAAGAAGTTTGATTTATATAACTCCGTTCTTAATCTCCCTCCACTGGCTCCCAATTCAGGCCAGATCAGACTTTAAGGTGCTTCTGTTAACCTATAAATCTTTGCACGGGCTCGCACCCCCGTACTTATCTGAGCTAATCATTCCTTATGTTCCCACGCGTACTTTCCGCTCACAGGACGGTAATTATCTTACCGTCCCTAAAATTAAGAAAAATCAGCAGGTAGCAGAGCATTTTCTTACCGTGCTCCACATCTCTGGAACCAGCTTCCTCTGTCAGTTAGGCTCCATTGAAATCTTCAAAACTAGACTCAAAACCCATTTATTTTCCCAATCATATGGTTGTGCTTGATGGTTGTGTTTGATGATGTCATTCTCTAGAAATATTTATTAGCTCTTGAGTACATACAATCCTGAATTGCTGAGCGGGCTGTCTCAAGCCAGCAATATCAGTATAAACTTAGACTTAACCTAATTTAATAATATGGCATCAGTCGACCCAGTAGCTTACATAGAAAATCTAATAGCTGGTCAATAAACTTAGTCCTGAACTGCTGAGCGGGCTATCACAAGCCAGCAGTATCAGTATAAACTTAGACTTGACCTAATTTAATAATATGGCATCAGTCGACCCAGTAGCTTAGATAGAAAATCTAATAGCTGGTAAATAAACTTAGTCCTGAACTGCTGAGCGGGCTATCACAAGCCAGCAGTATCAGTCTAAACTTAGACCTAGACTACCTAGACCTGGATTAGTAGTATAGTATCCTAGTATGGACAGAATGGATAGAATATCTATAATATCTGCTGAATAAACCTAGTCCTGAACTGCTGAGCGGGCTATCTCAAGCCAGCAGTATCAGTATAAATCTAGACTTGACTTTGTAATATAGTATCAATTGTCCCAGCAGTATCGACAGGAAATTATTAGCTGCCAAACTTAGTTCCACCCCTGTGCAGATTCCTCTGTACGGGGGACGTCCCCCCCCCCCCCCTTCCCCTGGCCTCATCATCACCTCCGACCCCTATCCTCCCCTACTCTCCTCTTAATCGATGTCACCAATGCGGACTCATGGATTCCTCAGATCATCCTCGTGGAACTCCCAATCTTTTTACCCCTTTTTCACCTAGCTAATTAGCTAGTATTCTCTGAACCTACGAACACTTAAAGCAGGGGTGGCCAAACTACGGCCCGCGGGCCAACTGTGGCCCGCTGACCGTTTTTAAGTGGCCCGCCATGAATTTAGAAAAAAAAAATGTAAAAAAATGTAAAAAAAAAAAAAAAAAAATCTAAATACGTTTTTCCGTTTTTCTGTTTCAAAGTTTAAAACGGAAAACGAAAACAAAAACGGGGGAAAAAACGGAAAAACAAAAACATTAAGAAAAAGAAACTGAAAAAAAAAAAAAAAAAAAATGATTCCCCCCATTTCGTTTTTTCAATTTAAAACCATTGAAAATGGGTTATACTTGGGCACCCTGACATGGTCTATTCATTAACTCATTGAGTGCCAAGGACGGACATGTTCGTCATTTCAATTAGTAACGTAGAGTGCCAAGGACGGACATGTTCGTCAATTGCGTTTTTTGACGGTGGGGCGTCGATCAAAGCCTTCTGCCTCTGATGTACAAATATTATAGCTATTGGATGTGTCTAACCTATTTTACAGAACCCTTAGGTGGCGACAGTGCTCTCCACATAACAGAAAGGCAAGGAAAAAACAAAGAAGAAGTCGTTATGGAAACGGAAATCGCATCGCATCCGTATGCATCGATATGCTGAAGCACGTTACTGCAGCTGTGCCTGCAGCAGCCAATCTGCTCCCACAATTGAGCAGCTCCGTGTCGGTTGCGACAGCAAATCCGCACATCCACACCGTGGAGTTGTTATTATTCCCAACTGGAAGCATCGTTGCCGGTGACAAACACACGCGGAACGCTGTAAAAAAGCAGGATGTCTAGCACCCTTCACTGTGCGCACAGCAAACTCAGCAGAGAGCCACCACAGACAGGAGGAGGAGTGTGCAGTTGAGGCGAGGCGGGGCGGGGGGGGGGGGGGGGGGAGGGGGCACGCAGAGCAGCACACACACAACACCCAGACAGACCCAGGCAGCAGGACAGGATTGACAAACGCAAGCCAGAATATCCGATGCCCACCAGATGACTCAGTGAATGTGCTTGAAATGCTGCATTTCACAAAAGGCGGAATAACTCAGCTTCTAATTTGAAAAGTGTCTTTTTGCTCAAAACAGCCTATCTTCTCCGGCTCATAACTAAAGAACGGAAAATGGGATCAATAAACTTTTTTTTGCAGATGATAGAATAGAGTCTCATCGTTCTTTGTGCGTGTTCAGTGTTTACATAGTAATATCACACAATATTCTGTGGGCCTCGAGAAATCACTGAAAACGCTCTGAAACTCTGGCACTGGGAGCATCCGTTCTCCAAAAGTGGCTGGCACTCAATGAGTTAACACATTGGGTGCCAGCCATGTTTTCATTCCTGTAGGTAAGTTGTGCCAGGGGTGTTTTTGACGATTCTGGCTCATTTTAGAACAGCCGAGGATTCTTTTCTGTTAAGAATTCATGAACAGCAATCATCTAAAAATAACTAATAGAATGTGTGCTTTCTCTGTCTAAAAGAGTTAGTTTGCAGAGTTAGTAGTTATGTAGATATTAGCCGTTGAGTACAGCATGGTTTCAGCGTCTGGAAATTTATTCAGAGATAAATGGCTTTTTGTGAAACAGTCACTTTAACCATTCATTTTTGGCATCAGTAAGACCGTCAGACATTCTAAACAATAGTTTTGAACAGTAATTTCCTCCATAACAACAGGAAACACCCCTCTCATTCAAACTCCTCCCTCCGTGTGTCTTCTCCTCCTTCCTCCTGGCTTCAGCGGGCGTGTCAGAAGCGTGTTGTGCTGCCTGCCTGTCTGTCTGCGTGCCTGCCTGCCTGCTTGCCTGAAATGGATTGGATTACTGTAAAATCGCCAAGCTTGCTCCCGCGGTGTGTGTGTGTGTGTGTGTGTGTGTGTGTGTGTGTGTGTGTGTGTGTGTGTGTGTGTGTGTGTGTGTGTTCGCGCGTTGATCCGCGGCTCTGGGGGGAAGGGATCTCTGTCCGTTCTGTGTGTGTGTCTCGGGCTTCTGACTGTAAAATCCAAGCCATTTCCGCGGAGGCGGCTGCTTTTGGGTCCCGTGGCTGTGACTTCTCTCGGTCTCTGTCGCCACTTAGTGGTCGGTAAAATAGATTACACACATGCTCTTGCTCCTATAATTATCTCGAAGATGTAAAAGGGGTTGATTGATGTACCACCGTCAAAAAAAAAAAATCTTTATGTAAGACGAGTTAGTCCGTCCTTGGCACTCAAGCGCTGGATTATGTAAGACGAATTAGTCCGTCTCTGGCACTTAATGTGTTAAAAAAAAAAAAAAAAAATGAATTAATGTTTAATACTAATGTTATGTTAAATTATCTCTGTCTTAACCTGTTGGCACCATTGGTTGGCACAGGAAAAGAAAATTTGATAACATACAGAAATACCCATTGTAATAGAGAGCCGCAGGGATGACGTATTTTTGTAGGCAGAATGTCCCGAACTTCCTGGTTCTACACTGTTTCTGTCTATGGGATTTTTGAATGGGTTTTTGCCGCGATGCTTCAAATACGGTCTCTGGGCAACGCAAAATTAATCTATTGTTTGGCCCGCGACTCCTTATATTTTTCTGTATGCGGCCCACAACCAAAAAAGTTTGGCCACCCCTGACTTAAAGACTATATTTTCTATTTCTTTTTGGATTCTACTTTTTACATCCCCCCCCCCCTCCTGGTTGCTACTCCACCCTCTGCCGATCTGGGGAGAGCCGAAACTGGCTCCATGCTTCCTCCGAGACATGGGCAGTTAGCCAGCCGCTTCTTTTCACCTGACAGAGGAAGCTTCACCTGTAGGACATAGCACGTGGGAGGTTCACGCTATTCCAACCAGTTCCCCTCCCTCTGAACAGGCGCCCTTAATGACCAGAGGAGGAACCACATTAGCAACCAGGATATTGCATGTTTTTGGTGAAGGGGGTTCCTATATGAAGGAAACCCCCGGGAGGCACGGGAAGAACATGCAAACTCCACACAGAAAGGCCCTTTTGACGACCCCACCCGGGCGGTGGGCACTCGAGGACATACGGACGGGCACGCAATCCTTCAGCGTTCACAGCGTCCCAGGTGGGAATCGAACCCAGGACCTTCGAGCTGTGAGGCGACAGCGCTTACCACTGCACCACCGTACCCCCCTATTTTTACATTTTCAACTCTCTTCCCTGATCTTAGGATCATTTAAAGACTACATTTTCGTATTCCTTTTGTTGGACTCCTTTTAACATTTTCAATTTTCTGTTCTTTTGTACATTTTATTTCCATAATCTGAAACTCTGTAAATGGTTTAGCCCGGCATCTCTCGGCCTGTCTCGGAGGGGGGTCCCCAGATGGGGTCCATAGCTGGACCCCTACAGTACATCGGCCTCACAAGGTTCCTCCTCAGCCAAGTCACTGAGGCAATCCATGTGGCAATCCATATGGTGGAAAGGTTTTCTTGCGTTCACTGGGGGTGAGGGGGTATGCTGTGTCCCGGCCTGGCCTTCTCTCCCATGCCTTATGTGTGTGGGGGCGGGGGCCGGGGTGGGGGGCATCGGTGCTCACCATCACTGGTCGAGGGCTGCCGGTAGGTTAGAATAGCTTAGGTAGGCAATAGATTAGCTACAGCCTATAGGCTGTAGACCTGTTATAGTGTTCAGGCTAAAATCAGACTAGAGCAGAATAGGACAGGCCAGACTAGGCTGTAGATTAGCTAGATCCCCTGTGCCCTAGTTAGTTCTGGTTAATGTCTAACTGACTAGTCAGTCAGTTTGTCTGATCCCCCCCCCCTCTTTCTCTTTCCCCCTTCCTGTTCTCTCCTCTCCCACATTTCCCATGTGGGAGAAATGTGTCCTCTTTCTCCCCTCCCCTGCTCCTTCCCCATCTCCTCTCCTCCCCAACTTTCCCCATTCCCTGCCACTTCCTGCTCTCTCCTCTCTCACATTCCCCCTGCTCTCCCTCCCCTGCACCCTCCCACCTCTCCTTCTCCGTTCTCTCGTCCGCCACATTTCCCATTATCTCCCCACCTCCTCACTCTCCCTGCTCTCTCCTCCCCCACATCCCCCTGCTCTCCCTCCCTCCTCCCCTCTTCTGCTCTCTCCTCTTTCCCCCTTCCCCCACTATTCTAAAGCATAGTACCCATTCTACTCCAAAGCATGGCACCCATTCTATCCCCTCCCACTATTCCGCCACTATTTTAAAGCATGGCACCCATTCTACCCTAAAGCGAGGCACCCATAAGCTCTATATGTGAACATGTGTTTATTTGGCAAAAGGATTCACTACTAAAGGCTTGCAGCAAATTAAGTTAAGCATAGTTTGGTTGCTAAGAAATCGACATATGTCCATTTGCAAAATGTGTGTCTATATTTCTCTATCATATGATTGTTCGATGTGTTATTACTACTGTAATTTGTTACTGTTGTGTCAGCTAGCCCTCCTTTCCCTGTTCTCTCCATATAGTCTCCCATACTCCCCCTGCTCTCCCTCCCCACCTCCCCCCGTTCCCGAACCCCCCCCCCCTCCCCTCCACTTTTCTAAAGCATGGCATCCATTCCATTTTAAAGCATGGCACCCATTCTCTTTCTTTCCCCCTTCCCCTGCTACTTTCCCCACCTCTCCTTCTCCGCTCTCTCCTCCCCCACATTTCCCATTCTCTCCCCACCTCCTCCCTCTCCCTGCTCTCTTCTCCCCCACACCCCCCGCTCTCCCTCCCCCTCCCCTCTCCTTCTCTCTCCTCTTTCCCCCTTCCCCTGCTCCTTCCCCACCTCCTATACTCTCCAACATTTCCCATTCCCTCCCCACCCCATCACTCTCTCACATTCCCCCTGCTCTCCTCCCTTCTCCTGCTCTCTCCTCTGCTCTATCCTATATTTCTATATTTTCTATATTTCTCTATTAATTGTTCAATGTGTTATCTTTATTCTGTAATTTGCTACTGTTGTGTCACCTAGAATTAGCTAGACATATTCTCTGTGAAGCCCTCTGGGACATGCTTGTGAATTAGGGCTATACAAATAAACTTGACTTGACTTGACAACTGCACCAAGTCACCAGATGGTCAACTTCCTGTCTGTATTCCGACTCATCTCCGTCTGTGATGAGCCCTATGAGGGTGGTATCGTCTGCGAACTTCAGGAGCTTGATGGACTGGTGACTGGAGATGCAGCTGTTGGTGTACAGACCGAAGAAGTAGGGAGAGAGGACACCGCCCTGGGCAGCGCCGGTGCTGATGGACCGACAGTCAGTGATGTGCTTACCCAGCCTCACGTGCTGCTTCCTGTCAGTCAGGAAGTCTGTGGTCCATCTGCAGATGGGATCGGGCACGCCCAGCTGGGAGAGTTTCTCCTGTAGCAGGGCTGGGAGGATCGTGTCAAATGCCGAGCTGAAATCTACGAACAGGATCCTGGCATAGGTTCCTGCATTGTCCAGGTGTGTGAGGATGTGGTGGAGGGCCATGTTTATTGCATCGTCTACAGACCTGTTGGCTCTGTAGGTGAACTGTAGGGGGTCCAGGAGTGGGTCAGTGATGGATTTGAGGTAGGACAGGACAAGGCGCTCTTTTTACCCTAATACTGTTTGTTTTGTTAGAAATAGATTAATGGATATTTTCCATACATTTGATGATGATACTTTTAAAAATCATATGAATTTTGTACGTTCTAATGCCTGTTGGGATGAGATGCTTATACTGTGTAATAATACAAACATGTCTACAGATGTCATATTTGATTCGTTTTTCTCTGAGGAGGGTAAAGTGTTTGGCATAGGTAATTTAATTGTGATATTTACATTCATGCACGATGTATGCAACAGACATAACATAGATTTGGTTTTGGATTATTTGTGCGATAGACATTTACGTGTCTGTATGGCTTATTTGAGATTGATTGATGAGAAAAGAATGTTTACAATGTCTATGGAATAAAAAAAACATTTTAGATAAAAAACGTTTGTTTGTCGGTGTTATAGTCTCGGCATGATATATAGGTGTATACTACACTTTCCAAATGTTAACACACGTCAAACACAACTCTTTCTCACTACACTTTCCAAACATTAACACATGTCAAACACAACAACTCTTTCAAACATTAACACACGTCAAACACAACAACTCTTTCTCACTACACTTTCCAAACATTAACACACGTCAAACACAACTCTTTCTCACTACACTTTCCAAACATTAACACATGTCAAACACAACAACTCTTTCTCACTACACTTTCCAAACATTAACATAACACACGTCAAACACAACAACTCTTTCCCACTACACTTTCCAAACATTAACACACGTCAAACACAACTCTTTCTCACTACACTTTCCAAACATTAACACACGTCAAACACAACAACTCTTTCTCACTACACATTCCAAACATTAACACACGTCAAACACAACTCTTTCTCACTACACTTTCCAAATGTTAACACACGTCAAACACAACAACTCTTTCTCACTACACTTTCCAAATGTTAACACACATCAAACACAACAACTCTTTCTCACTACACTTTTCAAACATTAACACATGTCAAACACAATAACTCTTTCTCACTACACTTTCCAAACGTTAACACACATCAAACACAACAACTCTTTCTCACTACACTTTTCAAACGTTAACACGCGTCAAACACAACTCTTTCTCACTACACTTTCCAAACGTTAACACGCGTCAAACACAACAACTCTTTCCCACTACACTTTCAAAATGTTAACACACGTCAAACACAGCAACTCTTTCTCACTACACTTTCCAAACATTAACACATGTCAAACACAACAACTCTTTCTCACTACACTTTCCAAACGTTAACACACATCAAACACAACAACTCTTTCTCACTACACTTTTCAAACATTAACACATGTCAAACACAACAACTCTTTCTCACTACACTTTCCAAACGTTAACACACATCAAACACAACAACTCTTTCTCACTACACTTTCCAAACATTAACACACATCAAACACAGCAACTCTTTCCCACTACACTTTCCAAACATTAACACACATCAAACACAACTCTTTCTCACTACACTTTCCAAACATTAACACACGTCAAACACAACTCTTTCTCACTACACTTTCCAAACATTAACACATGTCAAACACAACAACTCTTTCTCACTACACTTTCCAAACATTAACATAACACACGTCAAACACAACAACTCTTTCCCACTACACTTTCCAAACATTAACACACATCAAACACAACAACTCTTTCTCACTACACTTTCCAAACATTAACACACGTCAAACACAACTCTTTCTCACTACACTTTCCAAACATTAACACATGTCAAACACAACAACTCTTTCTCACTACACTTTCCAAACATTAACATAACACACGTCAAACACAACAACTCTTTCCCACTACACTTTCCAAACATTAACACACGTCAAACACAACTCTTTCTCACTACACTTTCCAAACATTAACACACGTCAAACACAACTCTTTCTCACTACACTTTCCAAACATTAATACATGTCAAACACAACAACTCTTTCTCACTACACTTTCCAAACGTTAACACGCGTCAAACACAACAACTCTTTCAAACATTAACACACGTCAAACACAACAACTCTTTCTTACTACACTTTCCAAACATGAACACACATCAAACACAGCAACTCTTTCTCACTACACTTTCCAAACATTAACACACATCAAACACAGCAACTCTTTCCCACTACACTTTCCAAACATTAACACACATCAAACACAACAACTCTTTCTCACTACACTTTCCAAACGTTAACACACATCAAACACAACAACTCTTTCCCACTACACTTTCCAAATGTTAACACACGTCAAACACAGCAACTCTTTCTCCCTTCACTTTCCAAACATTAACACATGTCAAACACAACAACTCTTTCTCACTACACTTTCCAAACGTTAACACACATCAAACACAACAACTCTTTCTCACTACACTTTTCAAACATTAACACATGTCAAACACAACAACTCTTTCTCACTACACTTTCCAAACGTTAACACACGTCAAACACAACAACTCTTTCTCACTACACTTTTCAAACGTGAACACGCGTCAAACACAACAACTCTTTCTCACTACACTTTCCAAACATTAACACACATCAAACACAGCAACTCTTTCCCACTACACTTTCCAAACATTAACACACATCAAACACAACAACTCTTTCTCACTACACTTTCCAAACATTAACACACGTCAAACACAACTCTTTCTCACTACACTTTCCAAACATTAACACATGTCAAACACAACAACTCTTTCTCACTACACTTTCCAAACATTAACATAACACACGTCAAACACAGCAACTCTTTCTCACTACACTTTCCAAACATTAACACACGTCAAACACAACTCTTTCTCACTACACTTTCCAAACAGTAACACATGTCAAACACAACAACTCTTTCTCACTACACTTTCCAAACGTTAACACACATCAAACACAACAACTCTTTCTCACTACACTTTCCCAAACATTAACACATGTCAAACACAACAACTCTTTCTCACTACACTTTCCAAACATTAACATAACACACGTCAAACACAGCAACTCTTTCTCACTACACTTTCCAAACATTAACACACGTCAAACACAACTCTTTCTCACTACACTTTCCAAACATTAACACATGTCAAACACAACAACTCTTTCTCACTACACTTTCCAAACGTTAACACACATCAAACACAACAACTCTTTCTCACTACACTTTCCAAACATTAACTCATTCACTGCCAATATCTGACTGGCATTTTTGGCACAGGCCAAGTATTTCCATAATGTTTGGTCATCTTTCAAGACCCACAGTAAATTCTGTACTAGGACTACAGTGATGTCCAATACCTCGAAATGAAGATCTAAGTCTCTACTTTCACCCCCAAAAAGAAAGTTAGCTTTTAGCATGTTCTGTACTCTACTTATAACCCTTTTTATACACCCCATGTTCACCAAAAAAGCCTGTCTGGGAAGAGAAAAGGGAGAAAAAAGCATTTTTGTAAAAGGGCACAATCTCAGGCAGAACTCACTCTCAATTCTTTTATTTTGAACTGTATTGACATCAGACATGTAAATATTATTCGTTAGGACACAAATGACAAAAAAAAAAAATATATATATATATATATATATATATATACACATGAAGTGCTTTTTTTTTACATTCAACAATACAGTTTACTCGGTGAGTGAGTGTGCAGACAGACAGACAGACAGACAGACAGACAGACAGACAGACAGACACAGACAGACAGACAGACAGACAGACAGACACACACACACACACACACACACACACACACACACACGATCCCGCTTTTAGATTTCTAACCCCACATAAGATAAGCAATAACCACGCCCTGTGGCGCTGGGATTGGCCAGGAGCAACACTGGAGGGCACGCAGCCCAGCGATTTCATGAACCAACTGAATAGCTCTTGAGAAAGGACAGCGGGCTGCTGTGACTGCCGCAGCCGCTTCTGCCTTGTGCCTTGCTGTTGTGTGTTTATTTTGTTTATGTTCTGGTCCACCCGTCCTCGTCCATGTCTCCCTGTCATATCCTCCCTGAAATCGTTCCCGTTTTCCCCTCGGCTATTCAACACGTCCTCACCGCCCTCGCAAACTGATCGATCATTTCCTCATTCCTCCGATGATCAAACACATCTCTTGATTACTTTCTCCCGTTTTCTCCGGGCTGGCACAGAGGAAGGCGACTCCAGCTCGTGCAGCGCGCCGAGGCGCGTTTCAATGGCGTTTCTCCTGTCTGCACAAGGAAGCGTTACCCGTTTTCTGCTTTTCCTCTTGCTCAATTTCAAAACAACAGCTGCGGTATGTGTTTGTTCACGTGTTGTCTTAGATGCTAGGGACATGATACTCTGTCAGAGGCTGGGTAAGTGTTTGAAATACGCCCTGCAGTAATAAAAACAAAAACATGTCAAACACGTCCTTGGCGGGGAGGGCTATTTCTGATAACACGTCAAAGACGTCATTGGCGGTGAATGAGTTAACACACGTCAAACACAACAACTCTTTCTCACTACACATTCCAAACATTAACACACGTCAAACACAACAACTCTTTCTCACTACACTTTTCAAACGTTAACACGCGTCAAACACAACAACTCTTTCAAACATTAACACACGTCAAACACAACAACTCTTTCTCACTACACTTTCCAAACGTTAACACACATCAAACACAACAACTCTTTCTCACTACACTTTCCAAACATTAACACATGTCAAACACAACAACTCTTTCTTACTACACTTTCCAAACATTAACACACATCAAACACAACAACTCTTTCTCACTACACTTTCCAAACATTAACACACATCAAACACAGCAACTCTTTCCCACTACACTTTCCAAACATTAACACACATCAAACACAACAACTCTTTCCCACTACACTTTCCAAACGTTAACACACATCAAACACAACAACTCTTTCTCACTACACTTTCCAAACGTTAACACACATCAAACACAACAACTCTTTCTCACTACACTTTCCAAACGTTAACACACATCAAACACAACAACTCTTTCCCACTACACTTTCCAAATGTTAACACACGTCAAACACAACAACTCTTTCTCACTACACTTTCCAAATGTTAACACACATCAAACACAACAACTCTTTCTTACTACACTTTCCAAACATTAACACACATCAAACACAACAACTCTTTCTTACTACACTTTCCAAACATTAACACACATCAAACACAACAACTCTTTCTCACTACACTTTCCAAACATTAACACACATCAAACACAGCAACTCTTTCCCACTACACTTTCCAAACATTAACACACATCAAACACAACAACTCTTTCCCACTACACTTTCCAAACATTAACACATGTCAAACACAACAACTCTTTCTCACTACACTTTCCAAACATTAACACACGTCAAACACAACAACTCTTTCTTACTACACTTTCCAAACATGAACACACATCAAACACAGCAACTCTTTCTCACTACACTTTCCAAACATTAACACACATCAAACACAACAACTCTTTCTTACTACACTTTCCAAACATTAACCCACATCAAACACAACAACTCTTTCTCACTACACTTTCCAAACATTAACACACATCAAACACAGCAACTCTTTCCCACTACACTTTCCAAACATTAACACACATCAAACACAACAACTCTTTCCCACTACACTTTCCAAACGTCAACACACATCAAACACAACAACTCTTTCCCACTACACTTTCCAAACATTAACACACATCAAACACAACAACTCTTTCCCACTACACTTTCCAAACATTAACACACATCAAACACAACAACTCTTTCTTACTACACTTTCCAAACATTAACACACATCAAACACAACAACTCTTTCTCACTACACTTTCCAAACATTAACACACATCAAACACAACAACTCTTTCTCACTACACTTTCCAAACATTAACACACATCAAACACAACAACTCTTTCTCACTACACTTTCCAAATGTTAACACACATCAAACACAACAACTCTTTCCCACTACACTTTCCAAACATTAACACACATCAAACACAACAACTCTTTCTCACTACACTTTCCAAACATTAACACACATCAAACACAACAACTCTTTCTCACTACACTTTCCAAACATTAACACACGTCAAACACAACAACTCTTTCTCACTACACTTTCCAAACATTAACACACATCAAACACAACAACTCTTTCCCACTACACTTTCCAAACATGCATGAGCTGTGATTGAATGAACGCAGATTGTTAGATTTGTATACCAAACCCTTATCCTGGTGCCTGCAAGGGTCGTCTGTACCACTAATGTTAGCCACTATGTGTTACAATATTGGGCTGGTTTCATAGACCTGGCCCAAAAGTACATACATCACGTATGCTGCATATATCCATATATGCCTCTACCGTATGGGTTTATCATAATAGTCAAACATGGTTTTTCATGTTCTGACTTGCTGAAATGTGTGCTGCATATATACATGTTAGTTACTCATAATAGTCAAACATGTTTTTCATGTTCTGACGTGCTGAAATGTTTTACACGTCACGTAAAACAGTTTTTAAAACAGTTAATTAGCCTACACAATGTGTAATCTCAGGTTATTGTAAGTTATTGCATAGTTGCAATCTTTCATACTTGCATACTTACAAGTGGGTTGTTTTTAATGGCATGTGATTTGCGGTTCTAATTACCCAATGTGTAATTTCAGGTGATTGTAAGTGTGTCATACATACCTACAAGCCTTCATATCAGTTGGCTGTGTCAATGATTTTCTGTACCTCTTGGTGCGTCATCATTGTCTTTGTCAGGCTTAGAAGCAATGTCTAAACAGTAATTTAACAGTAAATTATTTGCGTAAGTTGTCTTGTTTACTTTTTAACCCTTTTGTTGTTTTGTTTTTTACATTCCTACGTCTGTGTGGGATACATTTGCAAGACGACACTGGGTGGTGAGAGTATAATAGATAGTCACTGGACAGGTTAGTCATGGTTTTAGTAGGGATTCGACGCAAGATTTTATAGATGAGACCCAGTGGTGGAGGAGCGTCTGTGTGTGCCATGCTGCTGATTGCTACATAACTCCCTTCACCTGTGCTGCAGGGGGGATTCATTGTTCCAACTCCCCTTTCCCCTCTTTTAGTATTGTAAAAATAATAGGATTTTTTTTTTGTATTTTTGTATTTTTTACTGCAAGACCGAATCCATAGAATGAAAAAGGTTGGGAACCGCTGATCTAAGATAATTTTATTTTCATTAAATTATTAATTTCCATTTCCACTCACTCAGCACCTGCAAGCTGTTTGCCAGAAGAAGACGATGAAAAACACACTCACACAAGCGCACACAGCACTGTTGTTCACACTACGCTTTACCAACTTCAGGATTGCCATTTGTAATTATACTTTTCAAGGAATAAAGCGGGGGGTTGGGGGGCGGTTAAAACAAAAATGTGTCCACTGCAGGTTACCTAGGCGACCAGCCATATAGTTGTGCTAAGAACCGCCTACGAGAAGATACGTTAAGATTGCAAGTACAGTGTACGTGCAATATTACATTGAATTTACTTGCAATCTTAACTTGATTCAAGTTAAGATTGCAACTACAGTTTACATGTAATATTGACTTTACTTACAAAATGTATTCCCTACATACAAGAAGTCAGTACATCCTACAAAGATTAGCCTTGCTTTATTTACATGATAATTCTGTGCAACTGGTTACCGTACGTTTTCTGTTTCATACAACAGGATACTTTTCTCAATGTTGGAGTTGTGATGGCAGCTAATGAGCCATTAGCCTAATGTTTTCAAGTTTTGCCTACTTTTAGAACTGTTGTTTGCTAGTAGTTTACGAACTAATCGTAGGTAGCCTTGATTTCTTAGATTTTCCTGATGGGGGTCCCCCAGACCCCTGCTTAAAGCATGGCCTGACTGGGGCTTTATTTTGCACTATTTCCAGGCTTGAATCATTTTCCCAGTCCGGCCCTGACACTCATCCTTCATCACTCTGGATAAATCTAAATATCAGCTTGGAGCCCAGGGTGAGACTCAGATATTAGCTTTGAAATAACTCATAAGCTCTATTTCAGGCACTCACCTTTCATCTGTAAGTGGCTGTAGCTGCTGAGAGAGTCGAGCATCTCCTGATCGTCCGCCTTGTTCACCGACATCTCCATGAGGACAGAGTGATCCTCAGCTTATCTAGGAGGAGCTCTTATAGGCTGCGTGGCTTAGGGGAAACCAAACTGATCTGGGGAGGAAGTGTCTGTTTTGATGCTGAGGCAGACCAAACTCAGCATCAAAACAAGTACATTGTAAGTTCATTGAATGGGGAAGTTGTGGATGAGTGGTCACAGAGTCCCGTTTGCCAGCGCCTCATCAAATTCAGGCTTTTAACACTGGTAGAATGACACTGAATTGCCCACCACATTACCAGTGAAAAGTTTTGATTTGTCTTTACTATTTTCCACATTTTACAATAGTGAAGAACAGAGTGAACACACACTTGGTGCAATAAATCCCTGAAATGGAGCCCTGCAGTGCATGTGTGAGCAGTTTTATTCCCTTTCACATTTTAAAATAACAATAAAGACATCAAAACTATCAAGTAGCACAAAGGAATTATGCAGAGACCAAAAGAGTGTTAAACAAATCAAAACTATTTAACAGTGGCGATTCTAGAGTCTGTTGGTGCCCTAGGCAAAAATTCCCCAGAGGCCCCTCCAACCAGCATTCATCACCATTATTTTATAAATAACCGGACACCAACAAAAATGCATTACATGTTATAGTTCCTCAAGTTCCTAGGACATATTTCATTAGCCTATTCATTGCTTTCATGCATGGTCCAAAATTAACTTTTTTGTCCACCGGACAAATGTCTAGTGAATGTTCAAATGTTACCAGCCACTCAATAGATTACCATTGTTTGTTTGTTTTTGGCTGGTGGTGAGTGAAGCAAATCGACCAGCCACTTCCAGATTTATATTTTACCAGCGTTTGGCTGGTGAATGGTGCTAATCGTGTGCTCTGCTTTCATAGCATTCATACCTTACCTGATAGCTTAGCTAGCCAGGTTAAAAAAAATGCCATTGCTAGCTGAAGTTATTCAATTATCTCCCCATATGCTGCTATACCCAACTGGTTGTCTTGCCAGTTGGGCGAGTTAAGTTTGAACCCTCATTTCATTCATTTTAAATGTTGCATGTGTCATTCCCTCCCTGCCCCTGTATGTTGTGCGTAAAAGGAGAGGAAGGAAAGTCTGAGTTTTTTTTTTACTGTGGGCGGCCAACTTACCTGTGGGTACTGTTAGTAGGAGTCATCTCTCTATCCCAAGTTAATGTGTGTAACCCGGGCGTTTTGTGGTAGCCCTTATAGTAGAAAAGGCCAGCACACAAAAAAGTCCTTTCAAAGGTTTAATACCTGTAGTCTGGGTAGGGCAGCAGCACAGCAACAAACAAGTTTCGGCGCGTAGGCCTTCTTCAGTGTTTACACGATTCAAGAAGGCCTACGCGTGAAGAAGGCCTTCTTCAGTGTGAGCCCTAAAAAAAAAAAGTATTGGTGATCAGAAATGCATGCAACATATTTGGGTACCTGTGATCATCATTGGAGGGGGAGACTTCAAAGGGGTGAAACGACAGAACCCCAGCACGTCACCCACCCTGCCGGACGAACTCAACGCGTTCTACGTTAGGTTCTACCCCTCTGCCAGAGCGCCCATCCCCCCAACCCACCCCCCCCACCACCACCACCCCACCACCCCTCCCCCTCCGCTCCCCCTCACCCCCCATCACTGCTGTTCGTGGACTACAGCTCAGCATTCAACACCATAGTACCCTCCAGGCTGGTAAGCAAACTTAAGGATCTTAAAGGATGGGTTTTCCGTGGGGAATATGAATATATATTAAATCTCACGCCCCTAAGGTTTTCGAATCCGTTGAAATTTTTGAAATTGGAGGTTTACTCACAGAGATATCAACCGAAATCCACTCTGTGTGTGGGGGGGGGGTGGTGGGGGGGAGGTGCGGGTGCGGGGACTCGAAATACTACATTTCCCACAATGCACTGGGCTCGCGTGGCCTTCGTTTTTATGCCCACCCCTCAGGCATTTGGCTGATATCAAACTCCAGTAGGTGGCGGTAATGCACATATATGTTTGCCAACCGCCATAAAACTCAAAGAAGAAGAAGAAGAAGGCTTCGACAATGAAATATACAAAGAACAAGAAATAAATCGAAAATAAAATTGCCTCCAAATTGCACCAAATGTAAACGGTAGTATATATGTCGGGAGATGTCTTCATAAAAAAAATTTCATGCATTTTAAGGCATTTTCGTAGGAGTTACGCGCATCTGATGTTGTAACTATTTTCTGTAAAAATGTGTAAAAACGGGTACATTGCTCAGCGTTGATTTCGTTACTTCAACCCACCTACTACTAGATGTAAAATTTGACGAGCTTTCCAATGCCGCCAGTCCCGTGTCGATTAGTGCTTCCGTTCCCGAGATAATGGTCTCTTTGCAAGGAACTATGGGAAGCTAATATTAGCTACAGCAGGCTAGGCGGTTGACAAGATGGCTGCGTTTTTGTTTTGGTCAAGGCCTCTGAAGGGGCGTGGAGGACCTCTAGAGGCGGGACCATGGCCAACAACAGTTGTAGTTCATAGGTGCACGACTTCCGCAAGGCGGACTTAGGCCAGATGACGCGAAACGCGTCGGCTGGCCCAAAAAATATGTGAGAGATGCTTGATATCTCTGGCAGTGAATATCCAATTTCAAAAATTTCAACGGATTCGAAAACCTTAGGGGCGTGAGATTTAATATATATTCATATTCCCCACGGAAAACCCATCCTTTAAGGAAAAGTTTGCAGACGACACAGCGGTCGTGGGGCGGATCTCCAGGAGCGACGAGACAGCCTACAGAAAAGAGGTGGAGGCCCTGGAACAATGGTGCCAGGACAACCACCTCTCTCTGAACGTCTCCAAGACAAAGGAGGTCATTGTAGACTACAGAAGGGGGGGGGGGGGCGCACCCCCCCCAATCACCATCAACGGCACAGTGGTGGAAAGGGTGGACAGCTTCAAGTACCTGGGAGTCAATATCCACCAGGACCTGACATGGGCCAACCACACCGCCACTGTTGTCTAAAAGGCCCAACAGTGACTACACGGACTCAGGCGCCTGAAGAAATTCCGTGTAAGGCCAAAAATCCTCAGGGACTTCTACAGAGGCACCATTGAAAGCCTGCTGACTGGCTGCTTCACCACCTGGTACGGGAACTGTACCACCATGGACCGCAGGGCGCTAAGAAGGGTGAGGTGCGTGGCCCAGCACGTAACAGGATGTGCTAGCTGCCAGAACTGCAAGATCTGGTGCCTCAGGAGGTCCCTGAAGATCATCAAAGACACAAACCACCCCCACAACAGTCTGTTCTCCCTGCTACCCTCAGGGAGGAGATACAGGGTCCCAAGAGCACGCACAAATCGCTTGAGGGACAGTTTCTTCTCACAGGCCACGAGACTCCTTAACATATACAAATAGTGTAGTAGCCGTACTGTACCGCACTGTAGATGCTACCATTATGTATGACTAATGTTCAATAGTATGTTTAATTAGGTATACGCTATTTGCACCTAACAGAATGTTATTATGTTTAATTATGTTTAAAGTATGTTCATGCCATTTGCACTATGGGCAGTGAATACGCCACTGTCTGTGGCGTGTCTTACTGCTTTATTGCTGGTTGCCTCGTTTTTTATTTATATATCTTTTATTTTTTGCACTATGTTGTAACGGAGCCTACAGCACAAGAATTTCACACGTGATACTTGTACTACGGAGTGACAATAAAAATCTTGAATCTTGAGACACTCACTCTCTCTCTCTCTCTCTCGCACTCACACACACACACACACACACACACACACACACACACACACACACACACACACTATTAGAGACTACTTGAATATTGGAGGGATGTATCCTTTGTCTCACCCTGTTGTATTTTTTGCTTTCATCATGACACTATAGAAGAAGTAACACAAATTACATGGAATAATAACAATTGCCACAATTTCACATCACTCCATCCATGGCTGGACCCCATCTAGCCACAACCTAGCCTGCTCCCACGGTTGCCACACGCCGCACGTGGTCTGGGGCCGAATTTGACCTTGTTTCTCTTTTGTTTTGACTTCCAAATACAGTAACTTCTTCATTTGCTTCTTCCAGAATATATGAATCATGCAGGTTTGATGGGAATGATTCTCATATGATGAGGCAATGTTGAACCTAACAGTATCCTCTTAAATTGAAAGTGAACGTGAATGACCGTGAATCTTTGAAGAGGATAAAAAAGACATGCACATCCAAAAGTCCACTGGGTTGGGTGCTGGATCAAAATATACCTGTCATAGTTAGAAAGAAGAGATCTGCACACCTTTGGAGCTCCCGTTGAAGGTTTTTTATTTAGCGTGACGTTTCAAGCCACACAGGCTCTTCCTCAGACGCTTTCTGATGTAACAGAGAGACGCCATCTTTAAATACCCATACAACATAGATCATGTGACATAGTTCACCAGGTGTGAGTAATTCAACAATCAAGAGTAAGTCAATAATCATGGAGGTAAATTTAGAAATGTACATATAAAGACAAATATATACAGGATATGTGAAGCACAAAGGTAAGCTAAACACACATGTATAGAAAGAGTACTAGAATAAGAATAGACAGTATATAATACATTTAGCAAATAGTTTCTAGTCACAAAGCAAGGGCTCTGACTACAAAAGTCCACATACAGTAATCAAATGTTGGAGGCGTCCATTTATTTGACAAAATGTACCATTAAAGTTAAAATAGGGATCAATATGTATGACTGCACATGTATGAATATATGACCATGAATCTTTCCCGTCAAACGTGCACGATATGATTCACGTACATCCTCTTGAATGATTCACTTTCAATTATATGTGAATCATGTAAGTTTGACGGGAATGACATGGAGCCCTATTAGGGAGGTTTCCTATGTCATTCCAAATCGGCCCTCGGGAGGCCCTAACAGCCTGGGGCCCCAAGCAGTTGCCTGCCTTGCCTGTTCACAAGCTGTGCCTCTGTATTTTAGATGATTTAAAGCCGCCCTTTGCCTTGAGGGAAAGGCAAAGGATTTGGGAAGAAATTCATACATTGGCATCACATTTCAAGCATTTAAGCCTTTACATCAACAATGGCTTTTCAACACATGATGTTTCATTTGATAAGTCATAAATATGGAACTATACAGGTGGTGTGCTGCCAACAAGAAGCTTCCAGGACATTGTAATGGGAGAACTTTGATATAAAGGGATAGTTTGGATTTGTTGATGTGGGGTAGTCAGTGTACTGTATGCATTGATCTCAGTCCGTCCGTCACACTGTAGTGTCCCAATGTAAAATCCCAGAGCAACCACATTTGGCAGATGTGTTCCTATGGCCCACCACTACTCAGGTGAGGCACTGGTTAACAATGGGGGATGTGTTGACCAGATGGTGGCGCTATAGAAACGTTACATTTTGGCCTATAACTTCTGCACCGTATGGGCCAAAATAAAGATTTCCCGCTATTTTGTATAAAACAGTTTTTTCGCTACTACTCCCAGACATTTTGTCCAATCTGCACCAAACCACAACACACAGCATGCATGGACTGCCCCGCCCCTCCACGCCATGTTGAATTTTGTTGAATTTATCCAAAACTGGCTTTTTTTCTTCCGCCTTTTCTTTACTAAGACGACATGTTTGTGATTTTCTTGTTTAAACATGGAGCTGTCAGCGCTAAAACAACCCTGTTATTTCACTGTAAAAACAATATGCAACCCTGTAAACCCAGCACAGGCATGGGTATTATAACGCAATTAAAATGGTCAAACCTCACTCACATGTGCACTGCAGGTCCTAAATTATTTCTACTAACCAATGATTGCATTCCACTCTCACTCTCACATTGCGTTCTTCATTCCAAGTTCAGCATAGTTCCTTTTTTTAACTGAAAAAAAAAGTTGCTCTTAACACATTGAGTGCCAGCCATTTTTTCATCCTGTAGGTAAGTTGTGCCAGGTTTTTTTTTGAGGATTCTGGCTCATTTTACAAGAGCCGAGGATTATTTTCTGTTAAGAATTCATGAACACCAATCATCTAAAAATAACTAATAGAATGTGTGCTTTCTCTGTCTAAAAGAGTTAGTTTGCAGAGTTAGTAGTTATGTAGATATTAGCCGTTGAGTACAGCATGGTTTCAGCGTCTGGAAATTTATTCAGAGATAAATGGCTTTTTGTGAAATCGATAGAACAGTCACTTTAACCATTCATTTTTGGCATCAGTAAGACCGTCAGACATTCTAAACAATAGTTTTGAACAGTAATTTCCTCCATAACAACAGGAAACACCCCTCTCATTCAAACTCCTCCCTCCGTGTGTCTTCTCCTCCTTCCTCCTGGCTCTACAGCGGGCGTGTCAGAAGCGCGTTGCTGCTGCCTGCCTGCCTGCCTGCGTGCCTGCCTGCCTGCTTGCCTGCGTGCGGACGCTCCTCGTGCGAGTCAAGATGGGCCGGGGAATGCGTGGGCGATGGGCAGATGTTGATTCTGGCCTTTCTGAGGTGTTTCAAAGTGTGTTTCACCTATAATCTATTTTGCAAATCGCTCTCCGCTCTCTGTGTGCTGCTGCCTGCGCGCGGCCGCTCTCGGGCAAGACAAGTCTGAAATGGATTACTGTAAAATCGCCTCGCCATTTCCTTGAATGGCTTGCTCCCGCGGCAGTTTTTTCTTTGATTTCGCTCGTCTGGGGGAGCACTGTCAACACTTAGTGGGTCGGTAAAATAGATTATACACATTCTCTTGCTCCAATAGTGATCTCGAAGATGTAAAAGTTGTTGATTGATGTCCCACCGTCAAAAAAAAAAAAATGTTTATGTAAGACGAGATATCTCGGCTCTGGCACTCAAGCGTTGGATTATGTAAGACGAGATACCTCGGCTATGGCACTTAACGTGTTAAAAAGATTAATGACTTTATAAGCCACACACTCACTCACATGAGGACCGCAATGGAAATAAGCCAGTGCTTGAAATAGCCAGGCTTTATTGTGTTTTTATCCTCTGTGATTGTCTGTACCCTGTATCTTTGTTGACATGTCACCAAAATAAATCAATCAATCAATCAATCACTGCATTTGTGAGCAAAATGACCATACAGGTCAAGTTGTTGTGTAAGAAGCAGGCGACCCAGCAGCTGTACGGCTGTTGGAAGAAGGAAATTAATAAACAGGAAATTAATTGTAATGCTGATATCACCAATCTGCAGGAGTGCAGAGATCTTGGCTGAAAGTGGTTGTTTGGAGGCAAAGTAACCAAACACTGCCCTTGCTGGTTGCATTAAACCCTGAGAGAATCCCTATCTATTTTCTCAGTGACACAAGGAATTTTAGGCATTTTGTCATAAGAGCATAAATAGACAAGGTTACAAACTGTAACCACCAATATTTGTATTACAGTAAAGCTAAAACTCACAGTTTTAGTAGCCAGAAATAGTGTCTCGAGGTCAAGCTTTTCTCATTGTGCTTTGAATGCAAACACCTCCTGCATTCACCTCCAACAAGTTAGGAAGGAGGATTTGTGCATTTGCTCAGGCTCACGTTTTGTCTGAGCCATTCAGTTTTTGATTTGCACCAAGTATACCAATACTCTGGCTGTCAAGCTGCTCTCTGCTACTCTGATGTATTGATCTTTTCATAGAAGAGCTTGTGTAAATGTAGGCCTACTGACATGTCAAAGATATTAAGATAGATTCTTATTGGTCGTTCAGGAGTGTTAACCAGTTGTTAACCACTTTACATCACCACAGTATAATTGTTGTAGATAAAGTGTTGACTTGTGTTTTAGGTTAGGAAACAGAGCCGTTACCAAGGTTACTTCTGTCCAAAACCTTGTGCTGAAATGAACTTCTAACGGAGGTTCAATCAGGAAGACTGTAATCTGCACTTTACACTTCCTCAATTCACTTCTTATTTCTCCACCCCTTCAAATCTGCTCACACGCTCAAAATAAACCTGTCAACTTCCGGGCTTCAATTGAATAATCAGCTGTTTGCCTTGCATTGTAAGCCATTTTAAGCCAATCGCATGGATGCTTCTTTTCACCCCATTCAGCCTGCTCAAACTCCTGTGCTGTCAGTCTTGCACCCTCCACCTCTCCACCCCAGTCTTCACAGACCCATCAGAGTAATCAGATTCTTCAGTCTGAAGAGTCTCATCAGTTTCAGAAGGAGAGGCATTACCATCACCACCACCAGTGACTCTACAGGGGGATATTACTGGCTGCTGCTCATGGCTGATGCAGCTCTATCTCAATATCTCCCTGTGGTGTCTAAGCGACAAAGACTATCAACAAAACATAATTCTCATATTTTCTGTAATGCATCATTAATTTGCCATTGTAATAAATATAATTGTATTCATTCACTGGTCTTTAGTCTCTCCTGATTGAACTGATGTTGGAGTGGAGCATACGCATGGGGATGGATGGCTGTGCTGTGTTCTACAACAGTGGTTCTCAACATGGGGTCCGGGGACCACCAGTGGTCTTCGAGAGGGTGTAGAAGTATGATTAGTCTGATGGTTAATTTATGAAGTTAACAACAATTACAAGTATACCAAGTATATAAAAAACAATTAAGCAATATAATCCAAATATGTGTGTTCAAATTGGCTCTCTTTCAGTCAGAAGGGCCTCAGACCAGAGACAGCTGCAGACCAGCATCATGTTATTCGATTTCTCCAGTGCTTTTCCAGCCAAGTCTGCTGAAGAAGAAACTGGAGGACATGCAGGTGGAGGACACCCCCATGATCTCATGGATTGTGGATTACCTGACGGGCAGACCACAGTTTGAGGCTATACAGAGCTGTGTGTCTGCACATCTGGTGAGTAACATCGGTGCTCCACAGGGGACTGTGCTTTCCCCTTTCCTGTTCCCCATCTACACGTCAGACTTCCGATACATCTCTGAGCTTTGTCATCTTCCATAATCCTCAGATGACTCTGCCATTGTGACGTGTGTGGAGGCTGGCCAGGAGGAGGAGTACAGGGGCCTGGTGGACTGTTTCGTGAGGTGGTGTGGGGAAAACCACCTGCAGCTGAACGTGGCCAAGACAAAGGAGATTGTGGTGGACTTTAGGAAAAAGAAAGCCCCACCTGCTCCGGTCTGTATCAATGGGAGTGACGTGGAGGTTGTAAACTCATATAATTATCTGGACGACAAGCTTGAGTGGTCCACCAACACCCAGGCCATCTACAAGAAGGGCATGAGCCGGCTTTACTTCCTGAGAAGGCTCAGGTCTTTCAATGTGTGTAATAAAATGCTCAACATCTTCTACCAGTCTGTTGTTCTCTTTGCTGTGGTGTGTTGGGGCAGTGGCATCAAAACAAAGGAGGCCAACAGACTTAACAAACTCATAAAGAAGGTTGGGAAAGTGATGGGCTCAAGGCTGGTCACACTGGAGGAGGTGGTGGAGGAAAGTCATGGGCTCAAGGCTGGTCACACTGGAGGAGGTGGTGGAGGAAAGTCATGGGCTCAAGGCTGGTCACACTGGAGGAGGAGGTGGAGGAAAGTGATGGGCTCAAGGCTGGTCACACTGGAGGAGGAGGTGCAGGAAAGTCATGGGCTCAAGGCTGGTCACACTGGAGGAGGAGGTGCAGGAAAGTCATGGGCTCAAGGCTGGTCACACTGGAGGAGGTGGTGGAGGAAAGTCATGGGCTCAAGGCTGGTCACACTGGAGGAGGTGGTGGAGGAAAGTGATGGGCTCAAGGCTGGTCACACTGGAGGAGGTGGTGGAGGAAAGTGATGGGCTCAAGGCTGTTCACACTGGAGGAGGTGGTGGAGGAAAGTGATGGGCTCAAGGCTGGTCACATTGGAGGAGGTGGTGGAGGAAAGTGATGGACTCAAGGCTGGTCACACTGGAAGAGGTGGTGGAGGAAAGTCATGGGCTCAAGGCTGGTCACACTGGAGGAGGTGGTGGAGGAAAGACTCTTGAAAAAACTGCTGTCTATACTGGACAACACATCCCACCCCCTCCATGACACGATAGACAGTCTAAGGAGCAATCTTAGCTTCAGCATCAGACTCACACAACCTCAATGTCTCAGGGAGAGGCACAGGAGATCGTTCCTGCCCAGTGCCATAAGACTTTATAACACATCTTCCTTTGCCAGGCATTAAACTGTCTGTGGACCTATCCATTTTATTTTATTTTTATTATCAGATTTTACTTTTCAGTATTTTTATATCTAACTGTAGTTAGTTATTTAGTCCTGCTGCTTTGGGTTTTAGCCATTTTAGCATCACAGCCTCCTGGTTTCCTGTTGTTGTTTTTTTATCTGAATGTGTTTTAATGTCTTTGTCATGTATGTCTTGGCTGTTGCGACATTTTTATTGCTCTCCGGGGATCAATCAAGTTTTTCAATTCAATTCAATTCAATTCAACACCCCCGGCTCCAGTACTTGTCAAACTGAGTTATGTTTCTCTTTCTGGTCACCTTAAACAGCTGAATAGTAGTCTTAGGGTTGAACCTTTTTGACCTGAAGAAACATCCGATCCACATGCTGACTTGGAAATAGAGTGGCAAAAACACACACTTGCTGACATGGTGTAAACAATACATACTGATATTACTGTGTGTCAGAAGACCTTACATAGGTTTTGCAGAACATGAAGACATAGTCTCACATAACATGAAGACATAGTCTCACATAGTCAGACCCACCGTCGATGTCATCAAGCTTCCAGCGACGGAGGTGCAAGCAAAACACTAATGAGGGTTTCCATCTTCCATGATTGGAAGTTGGAAACCCTCATTAGTGTTTTGCTTGCACCTGTGTTTATCCTGCATTTTCGACACAAAATGGCCCCCGTGAAAATGGTCTATTGTGATTGTTACATGGAGAACTACATTTTCTTCAGAATATATTATAAAACTTCAGTAGTGCAACTACAAGATAACTGATTATTAGGACAGCATTAGGTCAATGAAGGATGCATAGCACAATGTTCAGGAACATTATTGGTTTGTTAATTGTTTAATCAGTGATGTTTTTCTTCTGTCATAGATGGAATCCCTGTTCTGGCCTTATATTGGAAATCATCATCACATTATTATGCTGATTGTTGAATGAGACAATCACTGCCGATCTTTCGGAAAAGACTAAAGACCAGTGTTGGGCACGTTACTTTAAAAAAGTAATATACTACATATTACTCATTACTATTTTCAAAAGTAATATTATTACTTTACTTATTACTCCATGCCAAAAGTAATTTGTTACATACTCGTTATATTACTTTACCGTTACATTCCACACAAATGGCAATTAGGCCTTTTTCACTGCAGCGATTTTATGTCTAAAAGGCAGGAGGTAACACAGGTGCACCAAGATGTTAATTAGGGCTTCCAACTTCCAGTCCATTTAGGTGTTCCAGTGCTGGAGCCCTAATTAGTTAGTTGGTTGCACCTGTGTATACTCTATACTGTGTATACTTTGTGTCTTCTAGACACAAATGGCCATTGTGAAAAAGGCCCATGGCGTTTTTCTCATCAAAATGCAGACTTTGCGGTGCGAATGTGTGAACTAGGTCTATTATGTGCCGTTCCATTTAAACTAATCGCTTTGCCAGAGCACAGCTTCCTACAGAGATGCTTGATGAAGAGCACACCTGGCTCAAAGTGATGACTGACAAGATGCAATCTTTTAAACAGCTTCTGTTTTATAGAATGCAGTATGCACTGCCAATGCAAACTCAATACGTATAGGCTACATCTTTGCTTAACAAGTTTGTGTCACAAATAACGTTAGCTCTGCAACATTAACATTAACCTGACAATAATAACAGCAATGTTTGATGTCCACCAGCTTGTGAGTTTTTACGTTATCTCTGTATTTTAACAATTTTCCGGTTTCTGTTGTGCCAACCCGATGTCCCAAAAAATTGTAAAATAGCAACGTTTGTGGACAAACGTTGCTATTTTACAATTTCGGCTAAGAAATTGTAAAATGGTAACGTATGTGTCTACAGCGGTGGGCGTGGTTTGGGCGTGGTTTACGGAGATTTTCTGTTTCTAACCCCTCCCCCTACTCTAATCCTAACCCTAAAATCTCAGAACGTTACTATTTTACAATTTTCGAGCCGAAATTATAAAATACCAACGTTGGTCCAAAACGTTGGTATTATACAATTTTCTGTGAGACTGTGTTGGTTGTGCTGTCCTCTCGTCTCGTAACGTTAACGTTAGGAAGTTTGAGCTCGTGTTTTTCACAGTGGAAAGAGTGTTAGTAGCCTACCTGTCCTGGACACTGTTTACATTTGACTTTGATGTTCGTGTCACCTTTCTTCCCGACAAAAACAAAGTCATGGGAATATATCCAGCCACGGATTTTCCTCCTTGGCTCAGCAGGGCAGAGAGGGTGCTCTGAATGTGCTCTGCGGTGACGTCACCTTGTTTTGGGAGCGTTAAAAGCCATGCTGCTTGTGACAGTGAATGCCGACTGTGTGTCGTTTTGCAGTGCAGCGGCATCACAGAATAGACTCAACAAAAGATGTAACGAGTTGTTTTATGTTGAAGTAACGGTAATATTATTACTTATATTCTATAGTAATTCGTTACACTACTCGTTACTTGGAAAAAGTTATATTATTACAGTAACGAGTAACTAGTAACTCGTTACTTCCCTAAACTGGCCCAGAATGTGAATAATGACAGACTCAATATCCAGGACACGAGTCAATAAATCAGCCCCTGCCTGCCCTGCACCGTGCTTCATCAATAATGCTTCAATATTCAGAGCCATTTCATTCAACTCCTTTGTTGTTTATGTTTATTTAGCCACATGCTTTTTTTAAACCTTTATCTGGGTGTATTTTGACTGAGCATTCAAGCTCTTTTTCAGCAACACATTGCATGACAATCACACAGTTAAATAAACACATTGACAGAGCAGCTGTGAATGTACTGCAGAGATGCCCGGTACAACCAGACTCTACTGTAGGACAGTGAGCAGCTGAGGGTTAAGTGCTTAGATCAGAGGTTCCCAAACTTTTCAGACCAAGTACCACATGTACCAAACCAAATTTCCCAAGTACCACTTCCCACTGTGGTTACCAACTTTTTTCTCCATAAAAAAAAAATCACTGATCATGAAAGGCCCATAATACTAGTAGGCTACTGTTGCAAGTCAGACTGCAAATAACCAACAGATAAACGTCTTATTTGCTGATAGGCTGATGACAGTCAGCAAGGCTCTTGAGTACCACCAGGTGAGCCTCGCCGACCACCAGTGGTCCCCGGACCACAGTTTGGAAATCACTGGCTTATGGCTACCATTTCCAGATGACGCGTCTTGGGTGCATTTTATATCTGGCATTTACATGTTCCCTTTGAATAAAATCATATCGCCTAGGATGCATGTTAATGATAGACACTTTATGTAGGTTTCTTTCAGGTGGGCTGTTCTGTGTTAGGTAGGGCTGGGTTCCAAAAAAATCTATATCAATATTGAATCGATATTAATTTGAAGGAACTCATATCGATTCATGAATCCCAATATTGATCTTTTACTATAATGCCTTTTCCTGTGGATGCTTGAAGCTTTGACTCGCGTGGTTTGGTTCTTAGCGGAACAAGATTTTGTAAAAATCTGTAAACATTAATATTTTTAATAATGCACCAAGGTAGAGGGTCCCTTGTACAGCATTAGTTATTTGAGAATCTCTTTCATATCCAAGCAAAATTGCTATTGTAACTGAAATATCGATATTGAATCATATCGAATCCGGAAAACAGTTGAGATACCCAGCCCTAGTGTTATGAATGAATGAATGAAAACTTTATTTAACAGATTGCAGATTGGGTACAATACAGTACGGCTCAATACACACAATTGTCAAGGGGATGCAGACCAGAGAAAGACGTTTGTCTTGTTTACATCAGGGTCCCCCATTTTCAATTCATAGTGACATTTATGACATACACAACATACACAACATACATGACATCATGACATTTATGGCATAGGGCCCTAATACAATACATACATGACATACAGCATGACCTACATGACATAGGCTTAGGCTTTGGGTAGTCTCGCTAGCCAGCCTCTCTTCCCTTCCGTCAGAGAGTCTGGCGCCGCAGGTTTCCATTGTGGGATTGCGAAAAAAAAATGTTTGGGTTAGCCAATCATCCTCGTCTTGGGCGGTGCTTAGCGTTAGTGCCCTTGGAAAATAGTTTCGGGGTGGAACTTGTGCCGAGCAGGCCTTCTTTATTGCACAATCCAAATTTTCTTCAAAACTTGCCATTTTCAGCGTGCAGCAACGAGTTAGCCTGTAGGTTTCTGCCGTTAGCTTTCTACGCTAGCTAGTTAGCATTCGGCGGGAGCCTTACAGCGACACACATGGGAGCGGAAGCCGCTCTGATTGACATGGTCGGAGCCAATGACAGAGCGTGACAGAGGTTGCAAGCGGGGGAGCGGATATCCTGCTGCTACCGAAACAGCCGCTCGAATGGGAGAGCAGCTTTAGAGCAGGGGCGGGCTGATCCGTGTTGCCTGTTTCCACGGCGCCAGACTCTCTGACGAAAGGGAAGAGAGGCTGGCTAGCGAGACTAGGCTTTGGGTGATGCGGTGGTATTCTGTAGATTTTCAAAACGGACAAAAACCCAGACGCTCGGTCCTGAAATCTCCGGCCGGTCTCAGTGACGATCCTGTCTCCCTCCCAGCCTCTCTCAGCTGCATGTGTGGAGGTGATCCTGTCTCCCTCACAGCCTCCCAGCTGCATGTGTGGAGGTGATCCTGTCTCCCTCACAGCCTCTCAGCTGCATGTGTGGAGGTGATGCTGTCTCCCTCACAGCCTCTCAGCTGCATGTGTGGAGGTGATCCTGTCTCCCTCACAGCCTCTCAGCTGCATGTGTGGAGGTGATCCTGTCTCCCTCACAGCCTCTCTCAGCTGCATGTGTGGAGGTGATCCTGTCTCCCTCACAGCCTCTCCCAGCTGCATGTGTGGAGGTGATCCTGTCTCCCTCACAGCCTCTCTCAGCTGCATGTGTGGAGGTGATCCTGTCTCCCTCACAGCCTCTCAGCTGCATGTGTGGAGGTGATCCTGTCTCCCTCACAGCCTCTCTCAGCTGCATGTGTGGAGGTGATCCTGTCTCCCTCACAGCCTCTCTCAGCTGCATGTGTGGAGGTGATCCTGTCTCCCTCACAGCCTCTCTCAGCTGCATGTGTCGAGGTGATCCTGTCTCCCTCACAGCCTCTCTCAGCTGCATGTGTGGAGGTGATCCTGTCTCCCTCACAGCCTCTCAGTTGCATGTGTGGAGGTGATCCTGTCTCCCTCACAGCCTCTCAGCTGCATGTGTGGAGGTGATCCTGTCTCCCTCACAGCCTCTCTCAGCTGCATGTGTGGAGGTGATCCTGTCTCCCTCACAGCCTCTCCCAGCTGCATGTGTGGAGGTGATCCTGTCTCCCTCACAGCCTCTCTCAGCTGCATGTGTGGAGGTGATCCTGTCTCCCTCACAGCCTCTCAGCTGCATGTGTGGAGGTGATCCTGTCTCCCTCACAGCCTCTCTCAGCTGCATGTGTGGAGGTGATCCTGTCTCCCTCACAGCCTCTCTCAGCTGCATGTGTGGAGGTGATCCTGTCTCCCTCACAGCCTCTCTCAGCTGCATGTGTGGAGGTGATCCTGTCTCCCTCACAGCCTCTCTCAGCTGCATGTGTGGAGGCCCTTTTCCCTGTCAGGTGCTTCGAGCTCTTGTTTCTGCCTTCTGAGCCTTCGCCAGCTTCAGATGTCCTGCTCCAAGCTCTTTCATGATGTGTGTGTGTGTGTGTGTGTGTGTGTGTGTGTGCGAGAGAGAGAGAGTACAAGACCAACACCCCCCCCCCCCCCCCCCCCTCCCAAAGGGCAGTTTGGAAACAGACCCACACGCAAACACAGCAACACAGAGCCTGGGGCCTCCTGGGTACTGGAGCCACATCAAAGTCTGCTTGCTCTGTTTGTAGGCTGCTCCCACAAGCTCAGGATAAAGAGAGAAGAGAGAGACCAGAGATAGACAGAGGCACAGAGAGAGGAGATAGAGAGACAGAGACACATCAGGATAAAGAGAGAACAGATAAAGGCAGTTACAGAGGGATATCTCACTCCCATCTCGTCAAATACTGACGTTTGGTCAGGACCTTTTTAAAACACTTTCTTCATCATTTTTCAGGCTCGGCCATAAACTTCTATCAAGCTCCCACGCCGTCTGAACTCCACACCACGAGAGTGTGGCAATGAAATAAAATGGTGGCCAGTAAGGGCGTTTGTGGTCGGGGGGACGGATGGGCGTATACGTTTGGCTTTGATGGCGACGACCGGGGTTCGATCCCCAGCATTTTCAAAGTCCATTTCAACCACATTTCAACATTTTTAAAACAAACTCGGTTAAGGTTAGAGAAATGGCTTGGTCATGGTTAAATAAGAAAAACATGAACAACATTCATTCATTGCCTAACCATAGAGAGCCAAAGTGGAATGTCACTTCCTGCTTCAGCACTGTACCAGAGATTTTCATCCGCCATTTATTTTCCCATACACATTTTGTAAAATGCGTATAAAAATTGTTTTACTGGTTCAAACCAAACGGTACAGATATATTTAGAAACAGGAGAGACCGCATAACATTTCACTGGGACCAAAACGTTAAAAAGAATGCGGGTTTAAAGAAAATATTTTTTCAATGATGTTTTTTTAAGTTTTGGTCCGAGTGAAATGTTGTATGATCTCTCCCGATTATAGCGTTAGCTGAATCGTTTGGTTCGACGAAGTGAAACTATTTTTACAAGCATTTTACAAAATGTCTATGGGAAAATAAATGGCGGATGAAAATCTCTGGTACAGTGCTGAAGCAGGAAGTGACGTTCCACTTTGCCTCTCTATCAGCCGTAACACATAAGTTGTCGGCTGCAGTGTCATGGCGACGAAAAAGGTGGCATTGAAAAATGACAAAAAAGGGGAATCCAGTGCGGTTAGAAAGTAACACCAACATCAGTAAATGATTTGAGGAGTTGGGAGTGAGGTTGTGTTGGGAGAAGAGGACGGGACAGAGAATCCAGAGAGGAAAGGTTATTGATGGTAACTGCGGTGGGTGTGTCCCGTGTTGGGCGGTGCTGGAGGTCCGTGCAGCGAATGCGTAGCTCCGCAGGGGGTCTGCGGAGGGACCGCTGCGCACTCCTCTCACAAGATGAAACCCGGCAGAGGCCTCCGTAAACGCCGCAACCAGTTCTGAGGCTGATTAGCCAATGGTTGCTACGTTAGTTGGTTAGTAGGGGATTTTTCTATTGGGGCCAACTGACACACCACAGTAATGAACCTCGAGACAGTGGGAGAGAAGATATGGAGACACCTGAGGGTGAAAAAACAGGAAGGAAAAGAACAGACTGTGACAGAGGAAGTATAGAGAGACATAGGGACAAGCTAAGCTAAGGTACAGAGAAAGATCCCTGCAGGTGCAGAAATGGCTAGAGAGAGCTATTAGTGGTAATAGTCGTAGTGATAATAATATGGGTACAACATGTCAGTGGCAGGCCTGTAACTGCATGTGAGATTGTGCCTGGCAATTTATGGCAATTTTAAATTTTTGTCATGATGGTGATGCTATTCAGAGTTTGGATGGACCAGCTATTTAGATAGCTAGTTGGACCATTTAGGAAATATGCCTGCCCTTCTGTGCATTTTCACTGTGAACCGAGAGAGAGCGAGAGAGAGAGAGAGAGATAAAGAGAGGGAGAGAGAGTGAGTCTGAGAGAGAGAGATAGAGCGAGAGAGAGATAGAGAGAGTGAGAGAGCGATAGAGTGAGAGAGAGAGAGCGAGAGAGAGAGATAGAGAGAGAGAGAGAGAGAGAGTGAGTGAGCGCGTGTGTGCGTGGAAGAGAGCAGACTGGTAAACAGAAGGACAATGACAGCAACACAGACAAACAACAATAATAACAGTCCCTCAGTGACAATATTGGCAGCTGCCTGGTGCACAAAATGGCTGGGGGCACCATAGAGCATGCTTTACTTATTTATTTATTTATTTATTTATTTATTTTTCAAACTAGCTGCAGCCAGGCTTCCATATATTTTTTATCAAAAGAGCTTACCAGCTATAATGAGCCTTCAGCCACCTAGAAGAGAAGCTGCCTAGAGCAGCACAACTCCCATGTTCTTTTTAGGCTACTCTTTATGCCATGAGCTGGTGCTCTTGCCCAGTGTAAATTATAATTAATGCAATGGTAGAATCAGCACTTATTCATGTGAGAGAAAGAACGGTACGCCATGCAATGCACGCTGCATCTTTATTCCCGTCCCCATGTCTCAACAAGACTTTTCCCCATCCTCTCCACCTACCCGCCCAGTTGACTCTAGTTGTTATTTTTTCTTCATAATTGTGATTCTATTGCACTTGTGTTTTTTATTTATTTATTTATTTATTTATTTATTTATTTATTTATTTATTTATTTATTTATTTATTTATTTATTTATTTATTTATTTATTTTGGGGGGGGTGGTGCTTGTGTAATGCCCTACAACGGAGTGCTGGCGGACTCTGGTGGACATAAACCACAGGTGCAGCCTCAGGTGGCTTGCAAGGGATTATGGGATACGGGGGATGGGTTCTAAGCCTCGGGTTCTGGCCGGGTTACTTCAGTTGTAGTCTCAACGCCAGACCCATGAGAGTTCTTACGCTGATACACTACGTTACTGCAGATCTCTCTCTGGGTCTGGGACACTTTCCCTCAGAGGGCTGGTTATGGGAGGGAACCGTTCACTTGGCCAGTCATATGCCAGTGATGGATTCAGTCTTCCCCAATCAGTACAAGACGGGAGGCGCAGCCCTTTTTTTTTTTACCGCTCTGTCATCGGTGCTACGACCTGTCACTCATTCAATTTCAACCCGACCTGTATCTCCGACCTGAGAACGACCGCGTGTAGCCACTCAGCTGTGTACATGCTAATCTGTGTTAATAAACAACACGGGCAGTACAGTACGTGCTGTCAACGTAAGAAGTTGTCTGTCTCCATGTTCCTGACACTTCTACACCCGGTGGTAAATAAATAGAATACAACCTATGGAAAAATATAGAAGGGATGTTTGACAGAAATGAAAGTGAGTATGGTAATACGGTAAAGGACTGCCAATATTTAGCACAGGCCAAAGATTTTCATAATTGTTGGTCATCTTTCAAGACCCACAGTAAATTATCTATTCGCACCAAAGTGATTTGCAATACCTCAAAATGAAGATGTACGTCTCTGGGTTCACCAGGAAAAAAAAAGTGAGCTTTTAGCATGTTCTGTACTCTACTTATAGCCATTTATATACACCCTGTTTTCACCAAAAAGGTCTCTCTTGAGAAGACAAATAGGCGAAAAGGCCATTTGTGTAAAATACACAATCTCAGGCAGAACTCGCTCTCAATTCTTTTATTTTGAACTGTATTGACATCAGACATGTAAATATTATTCGTTATGACACAAATGACAAAATATATATATATATATATATACACATGAAGTGCTTTTTTTTTACATTCAACAATACATTTTACTCAGTTTGAGTGAGTGTGCAGACAGACACACAGACAGACAGACAGACAGACAGACAGACAGACAGACAGACAGACAGACAGACACACCGACAGACAGACAGACAGACACACACACACACACACACACACACACACACACGATCCCCGCAGCAATAACCACGCCCTGTGGCACCGGGATTGGCCAGGAGCAACACTGGAGGGCACGCAGCCCAGCGATTTCATGAACCAACTGAATAGCTCTTGAGAACGGACAGCGGGCTGCTGTGACTGCCGCTTCTGCCTTGTTAGCTGTTCGTGTGTTTATTTTGTTTTGTTCTGGTCCACCCGTCCTCGTCCATGTCTCCCTGTCCTATCCTCCTGCTAATTGATCGTTCCCGTTTTCCCCTCGGCTATTCAACACGTCCTCACCGCCCTCGCAAACTGATCGATCATTTCCTCATTCCTCCGATGATCAAACACATCTCTTGATTACTTTCTCCCGTTTTCTCCCGGCTGGCACAGAGGAAGGCGACTCCAGCTCGTGCAGCGCGCCGAGGGGCGTTTCAATGGCGTTTCTCCTGTCTGCACAAGGAAGCGTTTATCCGTTTTCTGCTTTTCCTCCTGCTCAATTTCAAAACAACAGCTGCGGTATGTGTTTGTTCACGTGTTGTCTTAGATGCTAGGGACCTGATACTATGTCACAGGCTGGGGAAGTGTTTGAACTACGCGCTGCAGTAATAAAAACAAAAACACGTCAAACACGTCATTGGCCCTCTGGGCTATTCCTGATAACACGTCAAAGACGTCATTGGCCCTGAATGAGTTAATGGGATGAGTTCAGATCTTACACTATAATATTTAATGGAGGGACAGATTCACTTTATTGCATAGAAACCTTTATGAGCCTCTCCCATTGGTGCATTCACGACCATGCCTAAACGTCTAATACCTTAAGTCAGGGGTGGGCAACTATTTTTCATGGGGGGCCACATGAGAAAACCCAGATTGTTGTCGGGGGCCGAACAAATATTGTCATGCCGTAACCCATGGATGGGCAACTTTGATGATAGAGAGGGCCACAAAAAAATGTCCTCGCTACCAGATTTTGCTGAGGGCTGAACGGCGCCAGCACAAAAAATTTGAGGCATTTGAAGCCAGGTTTAGAGGAATAACTCATTTTAAATTAACAATTGTGATGTCATTATTCAGTCTTAACCACCAATATTTGATCCTTTTCCTCACTCACTCCTATGTCACCACCTGCTCTCCCTGCAGGGCTTGAAATTAACTTTTTTCACCACCTGCCAATATGGCTGCTAGATTTTAAAGTTACCAGCCAATTAGAATTTCCACTAGCCGAAATGTTTTTCTTGAAATAAACCAGAATATGAGTGGGTTAATTTAAGCATAAGTATCAGTAAGTGGCCTGGGATTCTCAAAGCCTGTGTTGAGGGTCACACAAGAACAAAAATGCACTCTTGAAGCTAAATAAATCCAAAACCAACAAGTTAATTATTTAAATTTCTACTTCAATGTAGAACAGTCATTTCTTACACATGAGATTACTTTTAGCCTTTTAGTCATAAATATTATTGAAAGATATTCCATATTCCAGACTGAAATGCTATAACAGAAGAGTATTGCCCAGAATGACATGAACATTTGGACACTTATTCAGCGGGTATATTGCATGTTGCGTTCAAGTGCACTGTAAATTCTTTTTTTTTTCTTCTTTTTTTTTTGCAATTCCATCGCGGGCCACACAGGGGCGCTGCCTCTTGCTGCTAACATTGAGCCCAAACTGGACAGCACACCGTTATTAGACAGTGTGCTGTAAAAATGTAATAACCTGATCACTCTATCTGTCTTTCATTCTTTCTCTCTAAAGTCATTGTTTGTGTGCCAGTAGAAATTGAATTGCAGACCTTTGAATGTGCTACTCTCGTAAGGAATCGTGTTTAATAATTAATAAAAAAAACGGTCAGCACCATTTTAAATTGAATGTGATTGTTATTTAATCAAAATTGTAGCTATGTTTATTTTATAGTTTTAGGTTATGCGCACATTGTCATGTATTCCAGATGATGCCAAAGACAATTCTTCACTTGATGTAAATAATAACATCTAGAACTCTACTGTATTGTATCCTATTCTACTCTATTCTATGCTGTTCCTCTTGTGTTCTACTCTGCAGTATTTCTCAGCACACACACTAATACCAACCCTCTCTGTCTCCCTCTGCTGGTGAAGGCTCCTCCTATTTCTTCAAGGGGAAGGAGTATTGGCGCGTGCCGGGCAGCGATATGGAGGTGGAGGCGGGATTCCCCCGGCTCATCGCTAAGGACTGGCTGCTCTGCACCGAGATGCAGTCGGACTCTCCGAGCACGGAGAGCAAAAACACTGAGGGCAGGGTGAACGGGCAGGCAGCACCACCCGGACCACGCGGAGAACGGCTACGAGGTTTGCTCCTGCACCTCGGACACGGCCTCTCCTCTGGGTGCCCGCCCCTCCCTTTCTCCCCTCTGGCTGCTGCTGCCGCCTCTCTGGACGCTCTCGCTGGCCCTCAGCTCTGAACCGCTATGATGCCAAAGCAGGGGAGAAAGGGCGTGATCAGAATCAGGAAGTACCACAGCCAATCCACTGGGAGCGCCAGAGAGTCAACAAGAGACTCATCGGTGGAGGGCCAGAGGCCGCTCGGTCAAAGCAACAACTGGAAGATTTTGTTCTTATATGTATAAATATCACCTGGTATCTTTGCTATCTTTTTGCTGTTATTTATTTCCCATGCTATTTGATGGACAGCGTTATCTGAAGCGCTTTGCAGTATGGTGAGTGCATAGTATTACAGTATGAGTGTCCCTATGGGTGAGTGCATAGTATTACAGTATGAGTGTCCCTATGGGTGAGTGCATAGTATTACAGTATGAGTGTCCCTATGGGTGAGTGCATAGTATTACAGTATGAGTGTCCCTATGGGTGAGTGCATAGTATTACAGTATGAGTGTCCCTATGGCATCAAACCTCTTACAGTGACAATGTTAGTACCATGCTTGACTCATTGAGTTACACACAGGAACACAAGTTCCATTTCCTTTTGAAAGGTCAAAATGCCTCATCTCTCTGTGAAGAAATAGGACTGATCAGAGATCATCTCTCTGTGAAGGAATAGGACTGATCTGATCAGAGATATGTTGACATGAAATGGAAGGTTGTTCCAACAGCATAAACAGTGATACTTTTCTTCATGTACAAGTTTACAGCAACAATGTCTGGCTGCCATTCAGTAGACAGGTGAGTGGCATCCTGTAATGTATCCTGTCATGGATGACACTCAGTGATGGAGACAGATAGACACGTTGTATTCTCTGTTGCAGACACACAAACTGGTGAATGACATCCAGGGACATAGACATGTAGGCAGGTGAGTGGCATCCTGGGGCATAGACAGGTAGGCAGGTGAGTGGCCTCCTGGGACATAGACAGGTAGGCAGGTGAGTGGCATCCTGGGACATAGACAGTTAGGCAGGTGAGTGGCATCCTGGGACATAGACAGGTAGGCAGGTGAGTGGCATCCTGGGGCACAGACAGGTAGGCAGGTGAGTGGCATCCTGGGGCATAGACAGGTAGGCAGGTGAGTGGCATCCTGGGGCATAGACAGGTAGGCAGGTGAGTGGCATCCTGGGACATAGACATGTAGGCAGGTGAGTGGCCTCCAGGGACATAGACAGGTAGGCAGGTGAGTGGCATCCTGGGGCATAGACAGGTAGGCAGGTGAGTGGCATCCTGGGGCATAGACATGTAGGCAGGTGAGTGGCCTCCAGGGACATAGACAGGTAGGCAGGTGAGTGGCATCCTGGGACATAGACAGGTAGGCAGGTGAGTGGCATCCTGGGGCATAGACAGGTAGGCAGGTGAGTGGCATCCTGGGGCATAGACAGGTAGGCAGGTGAGTGGCCTACCTGGGATGCCCGCACACGCACCGCTGCCTATTGGTAATTAGTGCAATTACAGCAAGTGCTTTAATAAGATTCACAGAATCCACATTTTAGTCCAGTTCCTTGTGTAATTTCGTTCAAATTTTCGGGGGATTAGGAAAACTATACATTTTTGGAAACTTCAGAAAATAACAAATCAGAAAATCCATGATTCCATTTGCACAGAAGCCAATATGGCGTCCATCCTCCATTTTGAAAAATGGCGACCTTTGAATACTCGTTTTTCAATATCTCGACTTGTAGATTACATAGGATCATGATTCCAGTGGCTAAATCTACATTTTTAGGGTCAAGAAAACCAATGGTACTAATTATAAATCAGTACAAATGATCAATGGCACAGATTTGGGTCATCATCCTTGATTTCAGGAAAAAATAAACATTTTCATATTTGATTTTCCGCTATTTTGACTTCTATATTACATAGGATCATGATTCCAGAGGCTAAATCTACATTTTTAGGGTCAGGCAATCCAATGGTGCTAATTAGAAATCAGGGTGCTTATTAGAAATCAGTACAACTGATCAATACCACAGATTTAGGTCACTTTTTAATATGAAAAACTGAGACAGAGACAGATGATTCCTCTCATTGACAAAAGATTGGGTCATTTATTTGAAAGCTGTAGACCAGTGTACACATCTCCATATTTGAAAGTATAAGATATATTCCATTCTATTGAAGAACATCCAAATTGGTAGCTACAAATACAACATTAAACTGAATCTGAATCTGAATATTCAAACTACCACGTAAAACTGGTTATCATTGCTGTCGATGGAAACCTTAAAACATTTATTTTTCAGAAAATGGAACAAAAAAATGTATCTGGTCAAATGGATCCAATTACCGGTATGTAATTATTTAGTCATAAGCTCTTGTTAATACTTTGTGGGTTCACTATTTATAAAACCCACAGACAGACCTTACCACTTTCACTGATTTGACTCCAGTCTATACATCTCCATCATCCTCACTATCGTCATCGCTGTCACTAGCAAATGTAATATCTTGACAGTCTTCGTCATTCTGGCAGTCAGCACTACACTGACAAAGCTCCGTGCAGGGTAGCTCTACTGATCTGCATGAACACCTATGTGAAGAGCAGTCTGCTTTACAATGACATCTGACCATCTCAATGATTGCCTCTGGTGCTGGGAGGGACTCAGTTGTAACTGGCTTAAGGCCTAAACATGGTCGTCCGTCCGCCTCGAATTGGAGCTGTCTCGCCGTCTGGCGGCGCCAGCGAGCCCTACTTGCTCGGACGCCACTACACCCTCCCTCCTCCCACCCCCCTCCTCCTGTGGAAGCTCCGTGTGAAAATGGCGGAGATTGTGTGCCAGGCAGTCTGAATGAAATTGAATGTAACGTTCCCAATTCTATGTATTAAATTCTAAAAAACGACCCTCAACATTTGGGAAGGCTAAGCCACACAACTAGTTCGTTATAATCTAACATCATGCTTTGAAAGGCGACTTTACGACGAAGAGCCAAGGCAACGGCCAATCACAACTCTCCTGCAGCTGTCGTCACGCACGTATCGTCGCCGTGAAGTCACATTTTCGAGCAGCCCCCGTCAGCCGACAGCGGCCCCTCCCCGTAGGACGGCGCTCCACCCGCCGTCACACGGGGAGGGCGGGGCGAGGCTCTGACGGACGACCATGTTTAGGCCTTTAAGCTGGCCATCCTCATCCTTGTAGTAGCCATTGTTTAGTGGGTCAAGGAACTCCTGCTGAGCAATGTGTGCCTGACTCCACACTCTGGCCTGGATATGGGCTCTTAGGACATGCTGCTTGAGAGCACCAAGTGTGGGTGGAAGTTTGTCCCCTTCTGCCATGTGTTTGCAGAAAAGATGCCATCTCAGCTCAGGGATGTTTTCAATTTTGATCCCCTTCGGTAAGTATACCGCGCATACAAACCTAGCTAATGTAGAGAGCAGATCCTCTGTCACTTCACTGGTTTGAGAAAGCATCTTCAGAGCATCGAGGACATCATCACCAGCTTTGAGGTAGCTGTTCCACCAGGTAGATTTGCCTATCCTCGAAAATCTTCCAGTATTGTCTGCACTAGTTGCACTAGTGGATGGCATGGTTCTTGTCCAGAAGTTGACAAAGAAACCAGCAACAGTAGTGACAGTAAGACACCTAAGTGAATGGTTCTACGGCAGACTGATGTCTCTAACCAGAAATTATGATGAGGTGATTCTGGTATTTGATACCTACAAGGCAGATTCTTTGAAGCACGTCACAAGGGAGAAGAGAAGACAAGGAAAGGATCCAATCCAATACCAAATCAAAGATGGCACAAACATCAAGAACATTCCAATGAGTCCATTACTTTCTCATGAACAAACAAAGGCTGATCTGACAGAGTATCTGGCATCAAAGACCATTGAGTACAGCAAAGACTCCCCCACGCTTGTCATTGCTTCTGCTGCAGGACACACAAAGAGTAACAGTCAATTGCACTTTGAAAGCAATAACCATGAAGAAGCAGACACTTTGTTGATCCATCATGCAGTTCTGGCTTCACGTCGCAACCCCTCTGATACACAGCTCATGCTCTTCTCTCCAGACACAGATGTGCTCCTGCTGGTTGTTGCAAACTATGAAATCCTGCTGAAAAACACAAGCCAAAGCTTTGCCGGCATGTCATGCCTTTACAGGAGCAGACAACACTGGAAGATTTTCGAGGATAGGCAAATCTACCTGGTGGAACAGCTACCTCAAAGCTGGTGATGATGTCCTCGAAGCTCTGAAGATGCTTTCTCAAACCAGTGAAGTGACAGAGGATCTGCTCTCTACATTAGCTAGGTTTGTATGCGCGGTATACTTACCGAAGGGGATCAAAATTGAAAACATCCCTGAGCTGAGATGGCATCTTTTCTGCAAACACATGGCAGAAGGGGACAAACTTCCACCCACACTTGGTGCTCTCAAGCAGCATGTCCTAAGAGCCCATATCCAGGCCAGAGTGCGGAGTCAGGCACACATTGCTCAGCAGGAGTTCTTTGACCCACTAAACAATGGCTACTACAAGGATGAGGATGGCCAGCTTAAGCCAGTTACAACTGAGTCCCTCCCAGCACCAGAGGCAATCATTGAGATGGTCAGATGTCATTGTAAAGCAGACTGCTCTTCACATAGGTGTTCATGCAGATCAGTAGAGCTACCCTGCACGGAGCTTTGTCAGTGTAGTGCTGACTGCCAGAATGACGAAGACTGTCAAGATATTACATTTGCTAGTGACAGCGATGACGATAGTGAGGATGATGGAGATGTATAGACTGGAGTCAAATCAGTGAAAGTGGTAAGGTCTGTCTGTGGGTTTTATAAATAGTGAACCCACAAAGTATTAACAAGAGCTTATGACTAAATAATTACATACCGGTAATTGGATCCATTTGACCAGATACATTTTTTTGTTCCATTTTCTGAAAAATAAATGTTTTAAGGTTTCCATCGACAGCAATGATAACCAGTTTTACGTGGTAGTTTGAATATTCAGATTCAGATTCAGTTTAATGTTGTATTTGTAGCTACCAATTTGGATGTTCTTCAATAGAATGGAATATATCTTATACTTTCAAATATGGAGATGTGTACACTGGTCTACAGCTTTCAAATAAATGACCCAATCTTTTGTCAATGAGAGGAATCATCTGTCTCTGTCTCAGTTTTTCATATTAAAAAGTGACCTAAATCTGTGGTATTGATCAGTTGTACTGATTTCTAATAAGCACCCTGATTTCTAATTAGCACCATTGGATTGCCTGACCCTAAAAATGTAGATTTAGCCTCTGGAATCATGATCCTATGTAATATAGAAGTCAAAATAGCGGAAAATCAAATATGAAAATGTTTATTTTTTCCTGAAATCAAGGATGATGACCCAAATCTGTGCCATTGATCATTTGTACTGATTTATAATTAGTACCATTGGTTTTCTTGACCCTAAAAATGTAGATTTAGCCACTGGAATCATGATCCTATGTAATCTACAAGTCGAGATATTGAAAAACGAGTATTCAAAGGTCGCCATTTTTCAAAATGGAGGATGGACGCCATATTGGCTTCTGTGCAAATGGAATCATGGATTTTCTGATTTGTTATTTTCTGAAGTTTCCAAAAATGTATAGTTTTCCTAATCCCCCGAAGATTTGAACGAACCTATTTTTTTTGACATAGTGAACTGGACTATTTAAATAAACACACGTATGTATCCATGTTTAGTATACGTGCTGAACTAACACGCTTCTGTCACGTGACGGACAGTTTTCTCATGTAAGCCTCACCATACGAGGGCTATGAGGTGGACAGATGAACAGATGATGGATCACACCTGAGCTCTCTGAGGAACGTATTGCTCCTGTATCTGCGCGGCTTCATCCTGTTCACCTCTGCTACAGACGCATTCCCTGCCCTTAGCACAGGCAGTAATGGATCATATTGATTTGGTTGTATTTTTGTAATAAACACAGATGGATTTTGATGCTTGTGGGTTTCAGAGGTTTGGGCGTGTTGTTTATTTCACATTGCTTTGGTCGGATGGTAGAGCTGGTGGAGCCCTTCCCTCACCACTGGACTAGATGAACAGATGATGACGGACGGATGAGGGACTGCAGGAGAAGACCAGCTCATCAGACGTCTTATAGACCTCAAAACATGGCAACTGGATTTATTCTTGCTGTTAAGATACAGTATATTTACCTACAGTATAAATATATATAGATATATTTCATTTGACAGGTTCTATGACTATTGAAAAACCAACTGAACTGTGTACATTTCAAGCTGTTTTCTAATGTAAGATATTTTTGTAGAAAAATAAAGAAGCAGAATCTCTTTAACGGCCGTGAATTTGTCTGGATGAGAGAGGCTGATGAAGAGGCAGTGAGTGTGAGTGATAACAACCTCATTCAGATAACATGCACAATGTGTGTGTGCACGCTCATGCGTGCGTGCATGTCTGTATGTGTTTGTGTGTGCGCTTTGCACGAGCGAGTGTGTTTGTTTATTGTACCCAAAGGGTGTGGATGATCCCGACTAATATGCAGACGCCAAACTTTCTTTCTGTTTTCAGGTAAACTGAAGTTTAAAAAGTGATTTTTGCTAAGAGCAGCACTTTTTCTTCTTCTTTCTTCCCTCCTCAACTTACGCCACATGCCAAACTTTTTGAACGTACCAAGAAATATTGCGTAAAAAATTATTTAAATTGAATATGCAATGAATTGATTGACTAACATGATATATTTTTTTCCAGTGCATGCAGGTCTAAATCTATGTAAAAGAGTGAAAACATTACCATGTCCTTATTTGGTGGCCCTACACTGCCCCCCTCTGGTGTCTAAATATGACATGAAATGTGAGACACGTCACTTATAACATCAGGAATGTGCTCACATAACGTGACAGCTGCTGGTATTTCGACCCACATCTAAGCGGAGGTAATTTTTCAGTATTTTTTTACAGATTATGAAAGTGCAGATTGTAAACTTTCAAATGATGTGTCACACATTGTAATCTGAAAGGAAATGAAGGAGATATGTTTATTTGAATGTCCACGCTGACACAACCCCGGGAACGAGTGTCAGTGACGGCGCGCCAGGCTGCAGCAGAGGAACGAGACGAAGTGCTGAAACGGCCAGGGCGCGCGGAGGCCAAGCCGTTGCTGTCCATGGTGCTGAACAGTCTTCCCGCGTTGAGCGGCGCAGCGGGAGAAAGCGGCCTATTAGAAAACAGTGACATCAGCTCTTACTAATTCTGTGATTGTCTGCACCTGGTTGGCCGCCTATATAACCCTCTCTGCTTTCAGACCCCGTTGCTGATCGTTGTTTCACTGTTGCTGTGTCATCGCCTGTTCCTGTCCGAGTGCTCCTGTGAACCGTTCTGGACTAAACCCTGCCTTCTGGGAAACCTGTCTCAAGCGTTTGGATTGACCCTACCTTCTGGGACACCGGGCTCCAAGCCTCTGGACTGAACTTGCTTGCTTCTGACTTAAGTTTATTGTCGGTCATCCGACCCTGTTTAAGTAGCTTCTCAGTTCCTTGTTTTCTTTGTGAATTCTTGAAAATCAGTAAAAGATTTAAAACTGATTATTGACTTTGTCGTCTCTGCTCATGGGTCCAATACCACAGCATTACACACAATGTCCACGCTCCTAAAAGCCACATTCAGAGAGAACGGCCCTCAAAGTTGGAGAAGCTTTTCACAGCTATAGGCAGCCAAGTAAGGGGGGACTGGACAACAAGGACTTTTATTTACTGGTGGAATGGATAGTTCAAAACCTAAACTTGTGTATTAATGGAAAAAACTAAATTAAAAAGAAAAATAAACTATTTTCTCATTTTCTGGGAATGAGAATTGGCCTACATGTGGTCCCTTCCTCTGAGGTGTGTCACTCTACCTCTCTCTACCTCTCTCTCTCTTCCTCTCTCTCTCTCTCTCTCTCTTCCTCTCTCTCTCTCTCTCTCTCTCTCTCTCTCTCTCTCTCTAACTCTGTCTCTCAACTGAGATTTGTTTTAACCCTTTCTCTCCTCCCTAGTAGGCTACTGCTTCAGTGCTTGCTAGATACATGTGTGATATTTCATTGCTCTAAGGATGATAAAAAAAGGTGTATTAAACTATTCACTGTCTAACCATTCCTGAACATGTACACAAAAATATTGCTTTGTGCCTATTTATCCCGGGCAACGCCGGGTACATTGTTATAGACGGTTTTAACTTGACAACAAAACATTCTAAATTGAACCCCAGCTCACTTCCTGTTGCAGTGTTTGCTATGTAGAGCAGGACTAACAGGACCAGCTCACTTCCTGTTGCAGTGTTTGCTAGTAGAGTAGGGCATGGACTAACAGGACCAGAACCAGAATCAGCTTTATTGGCTAAGAATGTAGAAATAGAAGGAATTTGACTCCGGTATATGTTGTTGCCCTCAATGTAGGCCAACAGGGGGGAAAAGGTATTGTTGCTCTCAATGTAGGCCTACAGGGAGGGAAAGGTA
>NC_139638.1:6734570-6737070 GCF_964638095.1 Poromitra crassiceps | reverse complement strand
CCTGCGAAGTGAGCTCAGGGGCCCATAAGCTAGAGTCTCAGCTGCGAAGTGAGCTCAGGGGGCCCATAAGCTAGAGTCTCAGCTGCGAAGTGAGCTCAGGGGCCCCATCAGTTAGAGTCTCTTCGCAGGCCGAGGCCGCGAAGAGACTCTAGCTCATGGGCCCCCTGAGCTCTCGAGCCCCTGGGCCTGGGCCCGGTAGGCCCGTTCAGTAATACAGCCCTGAGTTCAGCTCTATTTTATACACTGTTACAACTTGTTATTGGTCCACATCAGCGGTACAGTTTGAACAAGGCGCAAACAGAACTAAAGTGAAATCTACTAAGCTAAACTTCACCGAACTTTACTGATCTGAATGAAACAAAGCCGGACCTTGCTTTGCAGTGCCACCACGTTGCTCTGCAGTGTCCCCTGCTTGCTCTGCAGCGCCCCCTGGTTGCTCTGCAGCGTCCCCTGGCTGCTCTGCAGTGCCACCACTTTGCTCTGCAGCGCCCCCTGGTTGCTCTGCAGCATCCCCTGGTTGCTCTGCAGCGCCCCCTGGTTGCTCTGCAGCGCCCCCTGGTTGCTCTGCAGCGCCTCCAGTTTGCTCTGCAGCGCCCCCTGGTTGCTCTGCAGCGCCTCCAGTTTGCTCTGCAGCGCCCCCTGGTTGCTCTGCAGCGCCTCCAGTTTGCTCTGCAGCGCCCCCTGGTTGCTCTGCAGCGCCCCCTGGTTGCTCTGCAGCACCCCCTGGTTGCTCTGCAGCGCCTCCAGTTTGCTCTGCAGCGCCCCCTGGTTGCTCTGCAGTGCCTCCAGTTTGCTCTGCAGGCTCGTTGTCTCCTGGCTGATGTTGTTGTAGATCAGAGGAATCTGATTCGTCAATGTCAACATCTCTGAACTGGTGGCCGAATGTGAGGACTCCAGTGTGAAAACTGGAACCGAGACAAATGACCAAAGAGTTACATTTCAGTTCAAATTTATATACAGTATGAATTTGGATTTTAACAGTATATCACTACAACAAATATGAATGTGTTGAGTCCTGTTTCCATACTCAGAATTATTGGAACCAACTAATGATGTGCCTCTTCATGCTATCAGTGATAAAGCAACAGATGTATGAAAACGCTTCAGTTTTACCTTTATAGAGAAGGAGAATAATCACTCCGGTCAGCAAGATGAGGTAAGCAATATGCACATATAAGCACCACTGCCTTTTTGGCTGCTTCGACTTCACATCTGAAACACAAACAGAAAACAACAATAGAAAACAGTAGAATATGAACAGAGTCCTGCAGGAAACTTTCTCTAGAGAGAGAGGCAGCATCTCAGCATCTCTTGCCAATTTTTACTAGTAGGTTAATTACCAGCCGACAGCAGGGCTGGTAGTGTTTTCACCTTGAGTCTGTGTGTATTCAATGCTATTCAATGCTGGCATTGTGTGGTTACTATGGCTGAACAAACTCACAAGCATTACATAATATGCAAGTCACACCATAAGTGACTTGAATTTGACCGCAGCACGGCATGGTTATTAGTATCAGATGCCCTTCTGAAACTTCTGATCTTATAACAGTCTAAAGAAATTACACAGAATGGTGTGAAAATAACTTTGGTCAGCAGAAAAGTATCTGAGAATGCAACACGTCAAGGTGTCTGTCACTTTCGTAGGTGGTTGACACTGAGCTGAAAGCTGATACCTACCCAGTATATTAGTACGGTCTTCCTAATAAAGTGCTCAGTGAGTGTAGTTATAATGCCAAGGCAGCTTCAGTTTTGCCCATGCAGATTCATTGCAGTGGACTCCATTGTGTATAGGCCTACCTATTTGAGTTGAGGTTTACCAAAGTGAAAGGGGTTTGATAGTTATTCAAAATGTATTACATTTTTAATGTTCTAACAAATATTTTGTAAAAACTCAGGTTACGTAATTAAAAGTCTTATTGTTGTTCCCCAGATCGGCAGAGGGTGGAGCAGCGACCGGGGCAGCAGGGGGAAAAAATTGGCCATGTACAATTGGTGAGAAAATGGGGGGAAATCAGAAGAAATAATAATCAAAAGAAATTAAAAATATATATTATTATTGAAACATGGCAGCTTGATCCACTGCAGGTGAACTATCAACTGTTGTGATACTCTGGTGATACTTTGTTACACAGGCTGTGACAGGCTGTTCGGTGGTCAGCTGGCTATTATTATGAATCATTTATGTCATTCAAAGAATTAGATATTTCACAAATCTGGGCAAGGGCTAATGACCCCATGTGTGGCAGAATCAGTCAGCACTTACAACACTGCAGATTTAACGTGATTTAGATAAGTGACAGTGTAACGCAGTTCTACTGTCATGTCCTACTGTGATGTCTGCTCCAATAAATTGGCTCTACTTCACATTTTAGTTTTACAATAAAAACACATTTATGCAATGACTTTACATAATGTAGGCTATATTTATGTGCATCATCCTACCTGTGCAGCAGGGGAGAAGAAAAGGTAGCAAAACGATATCATTCTAATCTGGACAAAC